>NC_065539.1:37030000-37320000 GCF_932294415.1 Quercus robur | reverse complement strand
ATATTTTGTTTCGTTAGAATGACATAAGAACGATGTAGTGTGTGCAAATTACATTTCGTGATGCAATTTTTTTTTAATGGATGGATTCATATTTTAAGTGATTATATAACATACAAAGTCACTATCAATAGGTTTTTTGCTTAAAATTTGAAAATAGGTAGGATTTTATGATCCATGATCCGATCTTACGATCTATAATCCTACTTACCTCCCACGATCCTACGTAGGATCCCGATTTTGACAAATTTTGGATTTGGGTTCAAGGTCGGGCTGTGCATAGGATCAAACCTGCGTATGCAACTCCACGGGCTTATGTGTGCAACCTCAACCTTGCACACACAGTCTCACCTAGGGGGATAGGAACACTAGCAGATTAATTTTTCTGTGATATACTTGTTTAATGCCTTTTAGTAGCATCATTAGGCTCTTAAGGTAGCAAATAAATATGCTTAGGTTTTGTGGTTAATTAGAAACATTTCTAGGAATTTTGATCAATTAGAAACATGTTTAGGATTTGAATTTGATGGATGATCTAACATAAACATGCATTTTAATATGTGGTGTTGTGGAGATGCAATGAGGTAAGTACTTGCATAGGTAACATGATCATACATGAATTGTGCATACGAACATGATAAGAAGTAGGATGGTGTATGATGATGAGATAAAATTATTAATAATATATAATGAACATGTTGTGATGTGCTGAAATGCAATGAGATAGGAATGTATGATCTATGATAGTGTGTGTGGATGCTTGTATAGGATAGCCCAATATAGGACTCCTTGATAGAACTTGGCTATGAAACAAAATGAGTGGAGGTCAACCTATGGCTTGGCAGGCTTGGGTGCCTAACACCTTTCTATCTCATACCCTAACTCCAAACCCAAAGTCTAGTGTGAAACCATTTGTAAGGAGCCCAAATTGGTTCTTGGACCTAAACCAAGTAGCAACTCCTAACCCTTTGCCTTTTACACCGCTGAGGAGTATTCTCAGGGGCAACAAAAGGCATACTCCCAAGGGCAACACCACAAGAGTGCGGCAGCGAGCCCACAATTGGGTTTTGGGTGAGTGTGATTGTAAGCATGTGTTCGAACTTATGAAGAAGAATTGAAGAATTGCAAATGAATATACTACAAATTGTGTTTTTTTTTTAATAAAAAAAATGTTTTAAATTTCACAATCTTGTGATGATAATTTTCGATATATTTTGATTGAGAAATTGTGAAAATTTTGGTAAGCTCGGATTCTTTGTGCTGCAAGTTGTGATGTTTTTCTTTATAATATATATATATATATATATATATATATATATATATATCTGTATTATTTTACCTTTTACAATTTCGTCATGATATATTTTTTAATTGATTTGATTTTTTGATATATTTTTATTGAAATTTTGTTAAAATGTTAATGAGCAGAGTGCTTTGTGTTGTGATGTTTCTTATAATCTATTTTAACTTTCACAACATTTTTTTTTTGATGAATTAACTTTCACAACATTGTGATGATATCTGTTAGCTATTTTGATTAAAAAAAAAAAAAAAGCATAAGCAAAGTGCTTACCAAATTAAGTTCACTGTGCCACAGAGTGTGCCAGTTTTTTTTTTTTTTTTTTTTTTTTTTTTTTTTTTTTTTTATAACTTTGAAAATATTTAAATGATTTTTGATTCCTTATTTTATTTTTTTTATATAGAGTTTCATTGAGAAATTGTGAGTGTTTTTTAAAATTATATGAACATTTATATGTTTATCTTTTTTTGGAAACTATAATGTATTTTCTACCTTTATTTTATATGACTCAATTTTTGAAGACCATGTGAATAAAAGAGCATTAGATCTTCCATTACAGATTGTAAGTTGTTCGTATGAAAGGTATTTGGTAGGTTTTTTTTATAAAAAAAATAAATGTGTGGAGATATTGAAGAAAATGATATGTGTTGATGTTATTGCAAAGGCATTTCATTTTTATGGAATTTAATTTTTATTTAGTTTGTTAGAAAAATTATTCATATTAGTAATAGTTGATGGTGCTACAGATGTTCCAAATGCGCATGTGGACAATAGAAATTGACAAAGTATTACCATTTTTTTTTTATTACAAATAGACATGTGACCGTTATTTGGCATATTCCTCTATTTGTTTTTGTCTTGGTTTGGGCAGTTAGTTGTTGTTTGGTTTGTGAGGATTGAGTGAAGCTACTTGATTTGCTTACTAGTAACTTGGGTAGTTCATTTTTATGGTTATTTGGTGTTTTACAGATTGGTATTTGATTTTGATGCAGAATAATATTTACACGAAATGAAACACGTTTGTTTCAAGAAAATAACCACGAATCCATAAAGAGTTCATTGAATCCACAAAGTGACAAATCTTGAATTCACCAGAAAAAACATACAGAGAAAAAAAATCTAAATTTTATTAATGTGAATAAGGAATTTTTAAAAACATTTATAGACTTAATTAAAGGCACTATAAAACTTGACTTACAAGAAAATATATTTTAAAATAGAACTTAATTAATAATAGGACTCTAATTTGACTTAAAAAGGATTAAAAACTCCTAAAACAATGAAATAATTACCATAAACCTAAAATTTCAAAATTACATAAAAATAGAAAAATTAACAAAAACAAAAATCTAATTATAGATTCTGTTCTACATCAGATGGAATGTGAAGCTACTTAAGATGCATACTTTTGCTTAGACATGCAAAACGGATCGAAATTTGCTGAACTCAAATTTTTTGGCCTGAATAAAAAACGGGTCAACTCGCAGCCCGCTCATTTTTTGCCAGCCAACCTAACCCGACTTAGCTAACCCATGACCAGACATGTTTTTCAAACTTTTTTTTTTCCCCTAAAAAATATTTAAACTACATTGCATGGTGCTAAATGAATAACAATAACATAAAGACACAATGCACTAGTGTGTGCCCCATTTATTTATTAAAAAAAAAAAGAGTTAAATGAAAGGAAAAAAATACAAAAGGCAAAACTAAAGCATCTACAAGACTAGAACTTCTATACGTCTACAATACTGTCTGCACTACTAAGTACTAACTGTCTAACAAACTAACACTAACTAAGTTAAATACTAAGTACCAGCTAGCTAGAAATCTATGACTACTAACTATTATCAACACTAAGTCTTAGTCCAAGTGTCTAACTAGCACAAAACACAACAAAAGTAAAAGTAGGAATGTGCACTTAAGAAGACTGATAACTTGACATGGTCCATAACATTTAGTTTTTTTTATTGGTTCTTTTATGAGAATGATATCATTAGTGAACTTAGAATTTGAAATGTATAAACTTAAAATATATACTTTTTTGTGCTCCTTAGGATCTATCTCTCTCTCAAATTGTAAATTTGTAATTAAAAGTATTCTAGCTGTGAGTTATTAACAATGTTACATGGAAGATTTTGTTATCATGACTATAAAGAATTTTAGTCATGCTCAAAACTGTCAAAATTGCAAGAATGTGGAAAGTTATATATTTTTTGGTTTGTTTGTTTTTTTCTTTTCACATGTAGTTAGTAACAAATAATCTAATAATAGTAGATGTCCACTTAACAAAACAAAGGATATTAGAATATTAGGTGCAATGATTGATTTGATTCATTCTCTCTGAAAAATTGACATTTATTTGATTTTTTCTATTTTTTTAACGTGAAAAATACGAGTCGACCTGACATGACCCATTAATAGCCTGTGTAAAACGTCCTTTTTTTACCAGGCCTGTTTTGGCCCGCAACCCAATTAACCCGACCCGACCCGACCATTTGCCATGTCTACTTTTGCTATAATATATATGCTTTTTTATGTGGTTACTAGTTGATGGTGGTCATATAAATGCATTATATGTAGGGTGAATTATTTTTTATTTTTTGATGACATGAAACTTCATTAAGGTAGGGCCTTTTAGACTCTCCCCTAAGGAGTAAAGTATAGATACATGATCACACCCACCAAAACCATGCATCAAGTATTCCAGGAGACTCCTAGTAAGTTATAAGGTTTTGAACTTAAGATGTTTGGGTCTACAACTCATTCTAAGCCTTCAATTACTAGATTGTACCCTAACAAGATATATGGTGAATTCTGTAAGGTGAATGCATAAAAACGTTTTGATGCAAATTGGATGATTGAGTAGAAAATGATTTTTAATATTTTATGTTTTTTTCCTTTCTTAGTTGAATTAGGATTTTATTTCCCTTTTCTAGTTAAATTAGGGTTTTAGATCATATTCTTTCCATTTTTTAGTTAAATAAGTATTTTTCTTTTTTTTTCCTCGTTAAGTACGTAATTTCCCATTTTCTAGTGGAAGGAAGACTTTATTATTTCTTTTTCTAAAAGAAGTAGGATAAAATCTCTTCCTATAAATACTTTTTGGGAGGAGGTGGTGATAATTAAGTTGTTATTAATAAAATTTTATTTTGAGAGATTTTCTCTACTCTTTTACCTACTAGCCTAGAGTTCTTGTAGAACCTAAGTTTTGTAAAAGAGTTGTAATTATTGTATGTTATAGAGATTTTACTTCTACACACTTATGCTACATCAATTGTTAACAGAGCTATTTCTCAAAAAAATAAAAATAAAAAATTGTTAACAGAGCCACATGGGATTTTTTAGAAAATAACAATAAAATTCAAACAATATCATTAGTTAGGAAACGTTTGAAACTAATTTGGAATATAACAACTCGAGTTCAGAATCCACGATTTGTATGCTATAAAATCGAGTATGGTTTACTCGATTTTCCTATTTTGCACTGTCTCCCAGGTGGGTCTGATATGCCAGAAATCAAGTTCGTAGGAGTCGTTTTGTAAGACTAGAAAACGAGTTCAATTAACTCGTTTTGTATGACTGGAAAACGAGTTCAATGAACTCGGTTTCCATTCTTGCAAACCGAGTTCATTGAACTCGGTTTGTTTTCAAAAAAAGCACCCACAACCATCGCAGGAACCCAAACACACCAAAAAAACTGGAATAATAGATAGAGAGAATGAGAGGAAGAGAGAGTACGGGAGGGCGAGAAGACATGGTAGTGGAGGAGGAGGAGGAGGAGACGTCGGTAGCGGCTGAGGCGAGGAGTTGAAGAGGACGCCGCCGCATTAAGAGACGATTCCAGTGACTGCCTGAGTGAGCCTGTCGCTCCTTCGCCGGCACCGTCGCCGTCATTCTCTCTCTCACTCTCAGAAGGGGATGCATTATATGAGTTCTGTTGTACAAATTCTGCTTCGCCTGTGGGATGGGAGTGAGAATTGGATTGGTTTTGCATACAAAGAAATCGAGTTGAAAGAACTCGACTTCTAAGCCTGGAAAACGAGTACAGTGTACTCGTTTTCCAGGCTTAGAAGTCGAGTTCTTTCAACTCGATTTCTCGCAATAATAAAATAAAAACCCAGGAAATCGTCCTCTCTGAACTCGAGTTGTTATATTCCAAATTAGTTTCAAACGTTTCCTAACTAAAGATATTGTTTGGGTTTTGTAGTTATTTTCTGAAAAATCCCGAGCCACATTATCACTTTGAAAACCTATAAATTTTTCTAAACTATTTGTTTGAGATGAATTTTCTATATTCATTTAATTTTTCGTCCGAGGGTCAGTAATGGCATCACGACCTCACATTCAACATACATTTGAAAGATCTTCTGTTGGTGGAGGTGATAAGGTACTTGGAACTCTGCAAGGATTAAGATTTGTTGACTTTATGATTCATAATTATTTTATTGACCAATCTCTAAAATCTGGAAATATTTTTGCTATATTGTACAAAATCACAAGAATAGTTTCATTTGAGTCATAAGACAACTAGTAGTTGCGCGACACGTACATCATATTATCATGTTCACACACATGATTCAGGTACATAATCTCCACTAAGGATGTGAAAGGATGCATTTTATGTTGTTGTGGTGCCTTTGTCATTCCATTAGCATATTATATATATGTTATTCATGTCACTTATGATAATTGTGTTTAATAGTATGAATGTAATTAATTTTGGATTTTTTCATCATTTGCATTATATGTATTTTGTATTTAAATATATGCATGTAAATTTATATGTTCATTTTCAAAAAATATTGACTATACCAAAATTGGCCAATAATGCATTTTGAAAGAATTCATAACCAAACATATATAATTACTTTTTAATAAAGTTTCAGTATAATACCAAACATAATTTTTTATTTTAAAAAAAAACATTCTGCAAGAATATATTTTTTTAAATGCATTCCTCTAGAATAGATTCTTGATAGAAAAGTCATCAAACGCAAGTTTACCAAAAAAAAAGTCATCAAACGCCCCCCATAAACGGTGTAATAATTCATGACATCTAATTTTGTAGTTCGCCTTGCACCATAAGATATATTTACATAATCATTTTTTTTTTTTTGATAATATATTTACATAATCTTTAAGTAGTCAACATCCATATCATGAAATAAAACAGTTTGAAAAAAATAATAATAATAAAATAACAGTAACATTTTTCATTGACAAGTGTCACTCATCTTGGTGAATTTTTCATTGTTCTTGTGAGGTGTTACCCATTATGTATGATTCTCATTCCTTACGAAAAAAACCCTCTTCTTCTTCCGTAATTGGAGATTCTAACATACTCTTGTCCTGCATCACAGCCATACATTGACAATGGGCCCCTTCTTTTCAACATTAGACCTGAGTCACCGGACCATCTTTGCATGGTGGTGATGTGCATTGAATCTTTACTTGTAATTGATAGACCCATGTAATTGAACCTTTTAGGGTGTGAAATATCATAGGCAAGTTATTTCTCTAGGGGAAAATCAGTGGGAGGGTGAAGTGGTCATTGGCAAAAAGGTGTTGTCAATCAATACAAAAGAGTGAAGAAACAAAATCATGTTATTCCCTCATATTTTTAAACCAATAGCTTTGTCTTGTCCCCATCCATCAACTCCATCTCTCTCTCCATCTCACTGTCAACCTCTGGCTATTACCACAAAAGCCCTAAACAATTTCCTTTCCACTTACCCAATTATGAATAAACATTAATCACCCTTCTCATCCTTCTCCTTCTCTCAATAAATTTAGGCCTGTTAGGAACTCAGCTCCTTTTTGGGTAAGTAGGACTTAAGAGGTGTTATAAAAAAATAAAAATAAAAATAAAAAAAGTAGGACTTATGAGGAACTCACTTGCTTCCCCTTTTCTCGGAATTTTTTTTTTAATTTAAATAAAAAATAAAAAATTAATCTGCCCAAATTTCTCAAAATTGTTTTCGGAAAACAAAGTTTGCTAAAGCCACCCAATATCATAAGCCTTTCAAGGTTTCTAGGATTGATCAAAGAAAAGATTCAAAGAACCTCAAAGCAAACAAAAAATAATTTGAGAAATTAAGAAAATAAAACATTAAGATAATCAGAGTGTAGCCCTACTTCTTTTTTCCCCTTCCTATATATCATCCCCATCATCATCATCTTCTTCCCCCTACTCCCAAATCCTCCTTATTTTCTCTCTCTCTCTCTCTCTCTCTCTCTCTCTGTTTATAACTCTTATTTTCGGTCTTTCGGTCTCTCTTTTTCCCTCTCCCATGACATGATTGAAATCCAGAAACAGTCCAGCTGAAATATACTTGGTGTATGTTGGTGATCAAAAAAGACTCTTTTTTTTTTTTATGTTCCATTAATTTCTTCATGAACAGTCACCAGTACCAAAACTAGTTTCAATTTGTCTCTTCATCACATCACTCACACCCCAGATCTATCTTAGATCTAAACTTCATCATCTCCTTTAGTCTTTCCCTTTTTAGTTCTTTCCTAACTTCTAAGCACTTGTCTCTCAGTCTAACCTTCATCCACAAAACCTAGCTACCTAAAAAAAAAAAAAAAAAAACAGAAAACCCCTTTGACCCAAAAAACTAGAAAGAAGAGACCCAAATCTCAGTAGCTAGCTAGCTACCACTTCCAAGATCCAAGAAAACGAACTAAAACCCACTAAAATTCCTCCATACCCTATGGATTCACTTCACGAATTTGACACCTCAAACGGAGATAGCGCAAGCATCAACTTCAGCACCAATACCATCACAACTACTCACCACCACCATCACCAAAACATAAACACAAGCATGAACATCTCACCATTAACAAACGTAGGTGGAGGAATGGCATCATCCTCATCTCCACCAGCATCTTCATCTCCTGCTACTTTAAGCCGCTATGAGAACCAGAAGCGCCGTGACTGGAACACTTTCGGACAGTACCTGCGGAACCACCGTCCACCACTGTCACTCTCACGCTGTAGCGGAGCTCATGTGCTTGAATTCCTGAGGTACTTAGACCAGTTCGGGAAGACCAAAGTCCACACTCAGCTGTGTCCCTTCTTTGGACATCCAAACCCACCAGCTCCATGTCCATGTCCACTCCGTCAAGCTTGGGGATCACTCGATGCCCTCATCGGCCGACTTCGTGCGGCTTTCGAAGAACACGGAGGGAAGCCAGAAGCGAACCCTTTTGGAGCTCGAGCAGTGAGGCTGTATCTACGTGAGGTTCGTGATTCACAGGCTAAAGCAAGAGGGATTAGCTACGAGAAGAAGAAGCGGAAGCGCCCACCTCAGCACCCACCTAATAATGCAGTGCCACCGCCTCCAAATGCGAGTTCTCACTAGTCTCAGTAAGATCAAAATCATTTCATCATCATCATCATCATCTAAAAGCTCTCACTGCATGAGAACTCACCATGTTGCTTAATTGCCTGGGAAACTAAGAAATAGGAAATGAGAACTCTCTCTTTCTTATTATCTCCTAGTACTCTATCGTAATGTTCCACCACTTTGCATTAGTTTTTTTTTTTTTCAATAAGTATTTTTACTTTCTTTTTTCTCTTACTACTAGTATTATTGCATCCTTATGTAGTAAGAGTTTCTTTATGTTGCTGTTGCTTTTTTTTTCAGAAACTATGCTTAAAATTAGTGGGTATGAACTATTGGGTACTCTTTTTATTCTAGTAGTAATAGTCGTGGTGTTAAGTATGTACTAGTAGTTGTAACTGTGACTTAACATCCAATTTGTCATAGATATGTGTACATGAAAGAAAGCTAGTCTATGACAAGTAATAGATTTGCAGATCATGTTGAATGTCGTTTTTTTTTGTGTTCTTTTTTTCGATTCTTTTTTTGATCTTTTGGGTTTTGCATTAATTTTCAGTCTTTGAATGGCTATTGGCGAATCATTCATTCAGCTATTGAAAACTTTGCAAAGATCACATTCAGCCAAAAACAAAAAAAAACAAAAAAAAAAAAAAAACAAACAAACAAACTTTGCAAAGATCATGTGTCAGATTTGTCTAGCACTATACTTGTTTATTTTTAGGTATCAAATATGTGTGGGTCACTTCAGTTTGCTTTTCTCCTTTTGCTTCCTTCTATAAACTAGCTTTTCCTATGGATATAGAGTGAAGAAATAGAACAAAGCGCTAACTTCACAGTACAAACAGTAGTGTAACAGGTAATGTCTTAAGCTAATATAATCGACTGCTTTTAGAAACTAAAAGTTCCATTAATTGCAGTGCAAGAAATAGACTAGCTATGGTAGATAGGCATTGCAAGCTCCTTTGTCTTCACGTGTCAGCAACTCCTCAGGATCGGTCTGTCTTCAAATAGTGTACACTATAGCCTCACTTATTAAGCAAGTTCATACCCCATTTCTCCATTTCACTTGAAATGGAGAGCTCATTTAAGACGAGGTTTTGGTATATTTTTAGATTTGTATCATTTTAAGTAAACAGAGTATCACATCATTTAAGACAAGGTCTTGATACACTTTTAAATTTGTACCATAATACACTTTTAGATTTGTATCATTTCAAGTAGACAGTGTACCACATCATTTAAGACGAAGTCTTAATACACTTTTAAATTTGTATCATTTCAAATTGAGAGGATCATAATCATCATTATGTAAATTAATGATCCATTTCTCCATTTCACTCAAAATGGATAGGACCCATTTCATAGTTTTTAGACAGTATACAGACTACCATGTCTCCTAAATGTGTTCATGATACACTTTTAGATTTGTATTTGTATCATTTTAGAAGAGAGGATCCTAAACTGGTTCTCCAGTATTTTTGGCATTTCAGTTTTGATTTAGATCTTGCAAAGTAAGACGAAGCCCCACCAACAATTTTTTTTTTTTTTTTTTTTTTCATTCTAGCTAACTACTAGAAGGAAGCACTTTTATGTTGGATAAGGGAGCTGATACTCATGGGGTAAGGTCGGGATTGGTATTTGTGATAAACCAGGTGCTCTTTTTTTCTTGGTGATTTAGGGGCACAATTTACTATAGCCGACAGCAAGTTGAATAGGATGGACTACTGCTTCCTATGGTTGGCCAATAGTGCTGAATGTTCTTTTTGTTTGCCATGAATTTTTATATCTTCAACATATTCAGTCAAGCTTTATTAAGGAACTCTTTTATGCTAAATGAGTTAGATCATTGTGCACGTACTTTTAGTCCATAATGATGTGATTTAAGTGATGCTAGATTCTAGAGATTTTGTTGCTTGTATCCATTTAATTGGCTTTAGTAGCCAACACTATTTCAAACTGTTCATATATACAGGTCATATATATAGGATTATATCAGCCTCAGGATGCTTTCAGGTATAAAAAAAAGAGACCCATAAATAGGAAATTAATAAAACAAAAAGAGAAGAATTTATCAAAGCATATTTTAATAATGCTAACAAAATTTTATAATAGTTTATTTTAGCAGTGAGCTTACTTTATACCTGCCTATCTATAATATCTGGATTTTTATTACAGTAGGCCATCATTTATCAAATTTGGTTATCATTAATCGTCAGATTATGTTTACGGTTGTAATGGGGGCCCGTTGATACCGGAGCTACTTTTTTATTTATTTTTTTATTTATTGGTGCATAATTAGAATCAACACAAGCATTATGGATAAAATCATTAAAGTGCTTGGATGCTAAGAAATAATAATTGGCATTGTGGATAATAATGTTATATTGGTATGATGCTTGTCAATTAATTGGACCTGTGATGTGTGGAAAAGACACATACACTGACACACACACACATATTGGCTTGGGTTCTCTAGATCTAGGGATATCAACATTGTTTTGTTTTGGAGTTTAATGTTATTTTGTCAGCTTAGTTTCTTGCTTCATCAAGCAACAGTGATTCTTTCGGATTTAGAACATATTTCTTCATCTTTTGTGGCCATTCATTTGTTATACGTCTTTTGGTTAGATTAAGGAGTTATTCGTTTTGAATAATTGTGCCTTCAGACGTATAATTTCTTGTTTGAATTGAGATCATGCCGCTTTTTTGATTGTACAACATGTCTATCAAGTATCAACTTGACTAAAACAATGCGTTGGTGGAATTAGAAAATTAAGGTATCAAATTATAGGATTTAAATTATATTCAACGTTTTAAGGATTAGATTACAAGCTAAGCTATCAAAATCGTTTTGATTAAGTGTTCTAAGAAAAACAATTCATAAACCAGTGTCTTCTTTTGAGAAGAGTAATCTCCTCCTTTATATGGTCGAAATTGGATAAATTAATGGGGCTGGCCTAATTCTAATAATAACCCTATATCTCCGGTTCAACTACTCTATAAGGTTAATTTCTTTATCCTTTTATTTTTAGTGACTCAATGTGACTTTGAAGAGGCACCATATTGAAGATTAATGTCTGATCCTTTTTTCTATTGAAATTTACTGTCTCTATATCATGATTTACATGGTTATAAGTGATTAGCCGTGAGAGGCCAATGTCATGCCTAAGCAGTTGGTTTAAATAACCTTCACCTTCATATTCCATTATAATTCTTGTGTCTTAATTGTTGCTTCCAAACTTCTATGTGAAAAAATTTTCAAAATTTAATAGCTTTTGTTATACCTCTGAGGGTTGCTTGAAATCAATGATCAAGGAAATCATCTTTTCCTTGTTGATAGGCTTCTGTAGTTATTTTTAATTTTATTTTTTGAAGTCTTTTTTTTCTTGCTCTTGAAATGTTTGGTTGGAAGATATATGTTTCAGTGGACCCTGACATTGTCCTGTGATATGAAGGCACCCTAAGCTAGATTAACCAAAAATTTCTGGTGAATGTGATTGGTTATGAATAAACCATATATTTATAAAGTAGTACAAACACAAATAGCAAAAATAGCTAGATAAGTATTGATGTCATCTTCTTCATGTAATATAATGGTAAAATCACAAAATGTTTAATAACTCGAACCCAACCTGTATATATATATTCTTTGAGAATCAATTTTAACTAGTATTTTTTTAATATTTTAACTCATTTTTATTTATGTAATAAAACTAGCCATATAAAAATAATTGAGTTTTAAATTTTATAATATACATACATAAATATATTTTCTGCAATGTTTTCTTTTTCCTTGTAATAAGTGCGAAAGAGGGACGTGAACCCAAATTCTCATTCATGGGAGAATTGAGTTATGCCGCATATTTGTTTGTGTACTAAGGTTTCATTTAAATAAATTTGAAGGAATCCCTTCCACCTAATACGTGGTGATCTTATATTTGTTTAAGTGTATCTTAATCATAAAATTCGCATTAAGCAATTTAAAGATATCATATGACTGTCAAAGACCTTGTAACTGAATTGGTACCTCCCCATTCACAAAGTGCTTAGGGGTCTAAGGAGGAAAAGATTTGAGCTGCGAGGTTAGTAGCATATTGTAATTATCTCCAAAAAAAAAAAGATATCACGACTATAATAATAAAAAATAATGAATTTGAAAAATTCAATTTTTTGCTTATTTAATATTTAGAGGGGTAATCAAAACTAGGGGTGTCAATTCGGGTTAGCATGTCGAGTTCGTGTCGTGTCGAGGTAGAGATATTCGACTAAATGGCTCAACCCTAACCCGACCTATTTAATAATCGTGTAATGATCCTTCAACCCTAACCCGACCTTTTAATAAGGCGGGTTGACCTGACCCAACCCATTTGACATGCTTAATAAACAAGTCGTGTTGGGTTGATACGAATGTAACACAATCCATTTCAACCTACATAATATTAAATATAACATCCATCTAGAAATAATTTTTTTTTTTTATTTCGCAAAAGCAGTGCATACATTTCAAGTCTTCAACCCACATTCAAAATAATATAGTTCAACAAAAATATAACATTCATCTAGAAATAAGTTCTTTACACTCCAAAAGAAGTGCATATACTTCAACCCAAATTCAAAATAACAAAGTTTAACAAAAATAAAATAACATAATTCAACAAAAATATAATATCTTTGGAACTCGCCAAATGCTAAGTATCAATATTAAAAGAATTTGAGCAAACAGTAGACTAATCCTGATTATGTCCCTGATTATCATCCATAGATTCTTTGTTGATGTCCAAATTCATAACATCTTCCACAAGCACATCCAATTTCATTTGTGCAAGTTCTATGCCAAAAGAAAAAGAAAAAGTTTTGCAAAAAAAAAAAAAAAAAAAAAAAAAAAAGGTATTAGTAGTTTTTAGGGTCTGTAAAGTTTCAATTTCCAATTATATCCCTTGTAAATTTTTGTAATTACTCACTTTTCTTTTTAAATTTAAAATATATGTTGGATATAAAAGGTAGTTAACAAATCTAAAATAAAATAAATATTTATTTTTATACGAGTTAAACGGGTTGTGTTTAGTGGGTCATTTCAGGTTGACACAAATTAATTAACGTGTCAAATGTGTCTATTGCGAGTTACGCGAGTTGACCCACTTATGACACGTTTCTTATCGTGTCGCTTTCAGGTCGACCTGTTTATGACCCAAACCCATTAAAGCCCAACCCTAACCCGAAAAAACCTGTGTCGGGTTCGTGTCATGTTCACGGTTGGGTCGAACATTGGCACCCCTAATCAAAACACAATAATGAGCTTTTAAAAAATTATTGTGTTAAACAAGGAAAATGAAAAAAGAAGTCAGTTCAATTACATTCCTATTGACCCTAACCTAAACCTAGAGTAGCAGTAATTATTAACAGGTAAAAAAATAGGTGGAATAAAGACCATATAGAAATTAATGTTTGTGAAAGGATTTCAACACCCATTCTTAGTCAAGTTTAATTACATTCCTACTTGATGTGGGAACAAAAAAATTATTAATTTTTTTTTGTATTTCAGGTCTCTTTTTTTATTATTTTGGAGTTTAGTCTCTTATAAATACCGTATTAGGTAGGTTTCAGTTAGCTCAACAGGTAAAGTCTTTGATGGTTGAATAAAAGATTTGAGTTTCAATCCCTACCTACACCAAAAACCGATTAAAGTCTTGGTCTGATGATAAAGAATTATCATCAGGAGTAGATGACATAGATTGAAAATTGAAACTCTCTAAAAAAAATACCGTATTATGTAACTTAATAGTAAAAATGTAATCAACAAAGTTTTTCCTCCTTAGATGTAGTCCACGAGGATGAATCACATAAATTCCCCCTTTCTTTCTCTTGCTTCTACTTTGGCTCTCTTTACATTACTTTATTCTTATGAGAGTATTGTGCTATCTTTTCTAACTTGGTACCGTAGATTTTCTGCCAATTCTTAGTATAGTCCAAGTCCAATCATACTTGGTATGCAAGTAAAAATATATATATATATATATATATATTTATTTATATATACTTCTATTGCAAGTTTTTTTATTCATATTAGTTTAATGTTTAGCCTCCTATAAATACAATGATATGTATTCATTGTAATACACATAACTTCGTAGTAAAAATGTAGTTATCAAAAGCTTTCTTTCATGATTGGAGACTATTAGGAATGCAATTCTTTCTCTTTTTCATTCTTACATCTCTTTCCTTTTGTTGGGTACTGTGAGTGTGTAGTCTCACATTGAATAATAATTAAAAGAGTGAGTGGTTTATCTAACATAGCTGGATTTAAACTTAGCTTAAATTTCTAAAATAAGTGGTATCTTTATATGTTATACTAACCCCTAAATTAGAATCTCCACACGGTGTTCTCTACCCAACATGCATGTGGTATCAAAGTTCAAAATAATGTGTGACAAGGTGTTTGGGATCTCTTCCACAGTTGGAGCAGGGATAGGGCAAGCCTAAAAGGCCAAACAAATGAGTGATACAAATGAACTTAGACCATGGTGTAGCGCAAGGTTCCCATGGACGTGAACGTGTGGGTCAGTTTCTATGGATGAGCATGTAGGGTTAACATGTGGTTGTTATGGATGATGTATTGAAAGCCCATGGATAATGTGCCAATGATGGAAAAAGTTCATACAGAAGGGAAAGCTAGTAAAACTTGTTCGTGGCCCACAGAGATAGTGACTCACAAAGATAAGGAAATTGTTGGGTCTACATGTGTAACTGAAGTCATGGAATTATAATAAAAGAGTGAGTGATTAATATAATATAGTTTGACCCAAACTCATAAGCTTAGCTTTTGAATCAAGTAGTGTTCATATTTGTTATATTAAATTCTTAATTGGAATCTCCTCGAGGTGTTCTCTTTACCCCCAACACTTTGCTTTGTCATTTACAAATTTTTCTATCGTACTATTTCCACGTGTTATCAGAGCCAAATGTTAATCATCTAGCGAACCCACAATCCAGTTTCTCAGTTTTCTTTTAAGTTGTGACCGTATAAAACTTCAACCACCCAATTGGCCAAGCTTCAGGGAACTTGTTCCTTCCCATGCTGGCCAATGTGCATGGCGCTCATAGAATAATTCGCTTAAGGTGCTTTAGTTTAAATATGGCTGTTTGCAGCTTAATGCAAGGGACTGGATCTTCAATACGCTGCTCTGTTGTTGCTTAAAGTTTCTAGAGCATATTGAAAGAAAGAAGCTGCCATTTGTTATCTTGAAGATGGTCTTCCTTACCTTTTGAGTTTGGTTCCAACTCGGCCTCGTGCGAGTCATCTTGGATCCGCTTATGTATGGTCTCCAACCTCCATGCTTGTTTTCTAGTGTATTATCAGTACCAAAATTCTGTGCCCTATCTTTAAATCACTAGACAAAGGTTCTCTTTCACCATTGTTATCAGCCACGTACTCTATGCGATCATCCTCATTTATTCCCTTCCGTGGACAGCATATGGACAATTTCATATGCTTCTTTCTCAAACCAACCTCACACGTGTCTTTCTCAAATCTGAAATTTAATTTTCGCATCACAGGACAATCATGGCAATTTCAACTACATTAAGTGTGCGTTTGGATGTGGATTAAAATTATAAATTATTTCACTATTCAGCTTATTTTTGCTACTATTCATGGGTCCCTCTGCACTTTTTGGCATTATTCATATACTCTACTGTACTATTTCAACTAACTTTCCACGTTTGCAAGTGTTTGGGACGACTAAAAATGTTGGTCAACCATAAATTATATTCTGGTTGACTGTAAAATAAAGACACTTGTGGTAGAAATTTATTTAACCTTTCATTTTTCATAAACTAATTTCTGTCTCACCCAAAACTCATCAACCAAACCTCCACCCCCCATCTCCCACTATCTGCCACCCAACCACCAACCCCCCCCCCCCCCCCCCCTCCCCTCCCACAAACGTCCTCAGTCTCCAGTCGCCAACCACCGCAGCCAAGTGCCGGTCCCCCAATTACAATTTTTCTTTTAATAAAAATTTTTCATTGTTTTATTATATATGTCCTTGGGAGATGAGAAAATGTAGGGAAGTAGTATGAAATATGTTTTCTATAGGATTTTTAGGAATGAAACCAAACATTTGGAAATATTTTCTTTTCCATAAAATATTTTCATTTGAAAATATTTTTCGTCAAACCAAACACAATCCGCATTGTTTTTCTACACTATTTGTTATTCACTATATTTCCACAATATCAACCTGAATGGTCATATTTATTAAACAACCTTTAATAGCTGCAAGATTGTGGCTATAGCCGTGAGCCATTGAGTATATGGTTCGTTATTATCATCATCATTTTCTTAGGTAATTATTATCATCATTTTAAGTTTATGTTAATATTTTTTGGGTCCGGTTTATATGTACCTTTAGGGTATACATTAATCATCTATTTTAGGAAATTCCTTGAAATTTTTTTTTTTTTTTTTTTTTTAAACTGTCAAGAAAGTCGGTCACTTTTTCATTTTCTCATTAAAAAATTCCTAAAATGATTTTACTAATGTATGTCTAAGGGCATTAGGTTAATAAACCCATATTTTATAAATTATAAAAATAAAATAAAAATAAAACTTCCAAAGTGATTTGAAAGCTTTGTCCTTATTTTTTTTAACAAAATCCTTTAATTTTTGGATAATTATAGAATAGTCCGGAAATACCATAAATTTGCACTCTCCCATTTCACATAATATTAGATCTCATTAATTAAATTCATGATGAAACTCACAATTCATATAAGATGGAGAAGTATAGATTTATGATACTCTCGGTCTCGGAGTATTCTATAATTTTTCCTGATTTTCATAGTCTTTTTTCTTTTTTTTTATTTACCATAGATTAACAAAGGCTGCCACTGAATTGCCCTTGAGAAAGACAGACTTCTTTATATTTAATTTATCATTGAACCAATAGCCTATGGGTTCCCAATTAAGCAATTGTATGCCGTGGCATAAATGGGTTGATTTGGTGTTTTTGCGAATTATCCGCAAAATCCCGGAGGGTCAGTGTCGCGGAGGTTTAATTTTATAAACTTTTGACTTATTTAACATTTGTACCTTAAAAAACTATAGTGGCTAATCTAGTTAGAAAATCAATTGATATGATTTGTCCCCCCCCCCCCCCCCCCCCCCCCCCCCAATTAACTTTCCCCTGTCCGTCTCAGTGGGCATAATATGAGATTAAAAAGGGAACCACTTGTTCAAAAGAGAAGAATTCATAGATTTATAAAAATAAAAAATAAAAACTCGGGGCTAAATTCAGGAGCAAAAATTTGTGATTTAATCGAAACACATAAATAACACACTGCTAAAATGTATGCATGCAAAAACGAGTTACGTGATAAAAATGTATATGATCTGTTTGCTTGTTTTACATTTGCAACATAAAATATTATCATGTCCAACGTAACCTAGCTTGTTCTAGTTTTAATTTTAACAAGTCCTTATATAGGCTTCGTTAATTTTTTTTTTCATGGTACAAAATCAATAGTTTGCTTCCCACTACTATGATTTCCCTTACTCAAAATTCTCTCCTTGGTTGGTAGTACGTGCCTCATGGCTCTTGGGAAGGGTTTAATCAAACCTAATTCTAGAAAGACAATGAAAGACACATGGAAAGTTGGAAACACACAAAATGTCCTTTTATGTGCATTTTTAGCATTAATCCAAGAGAAAATATTATTTTTGCTCATTACCTTTTTCTTATTACATAATTAGGAATTGTCCGATGTTTTTGTAACTCTCCTCAGTTTAGGGACAAAAATGCCTTATGCCCTTTTCACCCAAATTATATAGCCTTATGCCCCCCTTCCCAAACTAATTAGGGAAATGCCCCTCTTTTGTAACTCGATTTTCTCAAAATCGAGTTAAAAAAAATTTGAAGCCTATAACTTGATTTCATGGAGATCGAGTTACAAAATGCCACTATAGGTCCTTAAAACATCACTATAGGTCCTTAAAAACGTCACTGTAGGGCTTAACTCGATTTTGAGAAAATCGAGTTTCAAAAGATGGGCATTTCCCTAATTAGTTTAAGAAGGGGGGCATAAGGCTATATAATTTAGGTGAAAAGGGCATAAGGCAATTTTGTCCCTCAGTTTAGTTAATGGAAATGTAAATGACCATTTCGTAATATTATTGACATTTCTCAAGTGATTAATAGCAAATTGATAAATATAAGCACTTTAGCTTTTTAACTTGAATTTTTTACACTGAAAAGATAATTTATAGCTTCCGATTCAAAAAGATCACCATGCCACTAACTTCCCCACTAATTTTAGGTCAAACAAGCAAGCACATTAGAAGTTATTACAGCTACAGCTTACAAGAGACGTAGGGGTGCAAAGTGATCACATTATAGACAAATCCATGGACATCCTAGAAATTTCAGAAATGTGAGCATTTCCCAACAGGTAAGAATGGGTACAAAGTTGCACATTATTGATTATTTAGCAAAACATGTATAATACTATGTGGAAAGTGTTTGTGTTTGGATAGAAAAACTGAAGAAGCGCTTAAGTTTATTAACATGCTTCTTATGATGTAATGCAAGCCAATTAATAAAATCTTTCTCTTTTTTCCATAAAAAATAAAAAATAAACATGCATACACATTTTTCCTAGATAATATTCTAGCATGCATTCAAGTACGTATGCACCTAGCTACTTTAGTTAATTCGCAGGAAAATTTATTGAACTTTTACTCAAACATAAAACTAAAGTTGGATGTCTTCTCAAAAAAGTGTTAGGGAGATAAACACCTTGGGGATTTTTCTTGAGTAAATAATATAACATATAAAAACACACTTTAACTCAAAAGGCCTAAGCCGAATGGGTATAAGCTCTTTTATGTTATATTAACCACTCATTTTTCTTATCATTATTCAATGTAGGACTTCACTCACACGTGTATACTCAACAATCTCCCCTACACATGTGAGTCTTTACCTCTCTGTGGGCCGTGAACAAGTCCTACTCACTCCCCCTTGCCTAATGGGCATTTCCCTTCACTAGTGCATCATCCATAGGCCTCCAAGTGTTAATCCTACATGTCTTTTATCCTCCATGGGAACCTCACACCTCATCGCTATCTAGCACTATTGGCAATAATACTCATTTGTTGGGCCTTTTCCAAGATCGTTTGTGTGGGCTTTATGAGCTTGCTTGGTGCAATATACTATCCCCATTCCAACTGCGAAAAGGACCTACCCCGCTCCATTTGTGAAAGGGCTTCAAGTACACACACCCCAGTCCTGCTCTAATTGCCACCTTTGCCCCACACCATTACCATGGGCTCTAATACCACTTGTTGGGGAGATAAACACCTTCAGGAGTTTCTTTGAGTAATTAATATAACATATAGATACACACTTTAACCCAAAAAGCCTAAACCCAATGGGTATAAGTTCAATTATGTTATATTAACCACTCATTCTTCTCATCATTATTCAATGTGGGACTTCACTCACACGTATATATCCAACAAAAAGAACTAAAGTTTGATGAGTTTCGACATTATGCTAAGCAATGAAATCATGTTAAGGTAATTAAGATGATTATCAAGCATGTATCCGTGCTAGATTTTATGCGCTTCAAATTGTGAAACTAGAATAAGGATTAATCATAACAAGCGTTACACATACATTTCCTTTTTTTTTCTTTTTCTTTTTTTTTTTCCTTTTTTTTTGGGCTACTTAATCAGCATAAGAAAAAACATATGTATGCTAATTTTATGAATTTTTTTTTTTTCTTTATCATTTGATAATTGAGGAAAGCGGGATTGAATTGAACCCTGGATATTCTCGTTCATGAAAAGACTAAAATCAATAATGTTAAAATAAAAAATCAATAATGTTAGCCATTTTCAAAAATGATAAATTTTTATGATAAAAGAAAGAAAAGGGAATTGATTCAAATTATAAAATTTTACATAATAGAGTATTTATAGAAACCTTAATTGGCCTAATTCTATTATAATCCTAGTACAACTAGGTTACTTGACCTGCAAGTACAGGCTCTTAAATATACTAAGCTACTTATTTGTGAATTTGTAAACAGTATAAATTCATTAAACTCGAAATCTATATTACCACTTAAATCAAAAGAGACTAAAATTGAATGACTTATGAATGAATTCAGAATTCATAAAAAACAATTTATCAGGGATAGTGTTTGAAAATACGTCCATAAGATAGATTTGACCCCTGACATTGATATTTATGCACATCTTGGATGTCTATCTCCAAGAATACAATAATCGAATAAACACACAAAAAACACTGTATAAGTGTGCCTAGCGAACCAAATATTGTTCTTTTTATCTCTCTCATAGACTTTGGACAATGCAAAAAATTTAAAAACTATCTGCAAGATAGACGGATATTTATAGATTGAATTATGACTATTTGGAATATTTGCGAAGGCAAAAGACACATCTGTTAATGGAGAAAAGAAAGATGCCAATTAATGGACACAATAAAACTCTAATGGTAATAAGCTTTAAATGTTTGGCAATGAATTTAAATTTTAAATAGACTCTCTCTCTCTCTCTCTCTCATACCATAAAAGGGGAAGGACACCAAGCTGAAGGCGGAAGCACAGTTATACAGCAATATTATATGTTGAAAATATTATGAAAGCAAAGTAGAACCAGCCAAGGAAGTGGTATTGCAATTATAATCAAAGTAATTTAAAAGCAGTAGTAAGGTGGTAAAACCAGCCAAGCAGTATATATGAAAGCAATAAAACTTTAGAACCGTCCAAGATGGCGGTAGCAACAAGTAGTATAATGAACAGAAAACTGAAAATACTTGTTATTGAAAATAGCAAAACACTTACAGCAGTAGTAGTTACAAGATCTCAATAGTACAGGTTAACAGTTACAAAACTTGTTCTAGTTCAAGATACAAGATTGTAAGGTAGTAGGAAATAGTGGTAGTAGAAACAAGGAACTTTCTCTCAAAGAAGGCTTCTAAGGGAAGAAGTTCTAGGGAAAGAAAATTCTGAAGAAAGACTTGTTCTGAACTTAAGGGACAACCCCCCTTAAATAGGCAAAATTCAGAGTGGACAGTATTATGAATAGTAAAAGTGAACAGTGATCAGTACAATGAACAGTAAAATTTTGCCGAAAGTAATCTTAATGTGACCAAAAGCCTTGGAAACATGGAGAATCTTCTTTTCAGAACACCATCATCAAAGGTGGAAAACCATAGTGGAATTTTACCCGTAAGTAAACATTGTAGCATTTTTTACCTTTGTGCAGACCAGACAAATAATATCAATTTTCTTGAAGATCTGGAGTGTTATCCTCGTCATGTCCAAACAATTCCTAGTCATAAGGGAAATAAGGGTTATGGGCAACAGATTCCTCAGAAGAGGCTTTGGATTCTTCTTGATTGGTAACAACTTCTTCTACCCATTTGAGTAAAGCAAAAAGAGCATCAGGATTTTTTCTTAAGTCATCAATAGGGGAGCTCTTATTTTTTGCTGGAGGCTTAGCATTCTTTATGGAAGAAGAAGAGGGAGCATCAACAAGGACAGGGGTTTGAACCGGGGAATGATCCTTGGCAATGGGGAGAGCAGCAGTAGATGAAAATTCTCTGGAAATAGTAGCAATAATACTTTGAGTATGAGGGAATTTGCCCCACCATTTTACATACCAATGTCTTGAGAGGATATCACTTTCTTTTTCATAATGCCATTTCAATATCCAAGGTATTTTATGGCGCTTAACAAAGTGAAGCAAAGCAGGGAATTTAGCTCCATGAGCATCATACTTATAAAATTTCTTGAAACATTCGAAAGCATCAAGTAATGGCTCAGGGAATATGTTAGCAATAGAGCCAAATTGGGTCCACCAACGGTTGAACCAAAGAGGCAAATAACCAGTGAAACTTTTATCAAAGTTAATAAACCAGGAATGAGACATGTTTTCATTCTGGAGAAGCATGAATCTTGACCAAGCAGTAATATAGTCATGATATGAATAGGGAATGGGGGAAGTGGGCATTGTTCTGGTAGAATTAGGGGAAGAGACCCATTTTTCTTCAGAAATAATATTGACCAAGTAAACACTGTGGTAAATAATTTTGGAGGTATCAACTTTGTTAGATATGGTGTTAATAATAATAGATTTTTCATGACGCAAAAGATCAAAATAATACTCTAAATTCTTTTCTCTATGCTCAGGAATCTAGTGAAATCTTAGAGGGAAATAACTTTTAGCAAGTTTGAGAGGATCAGAAATGGAGACTCTATTGGGTTCAATACAAAACAAGTTTTGGAAATATTGTTTTTTGATGTATTGAGGGTTATTGGAATTTCTGGGAAAAGCAGTTCTAATAGGTTGGTTAACAGGGGTTATGGTATAAGGGTCATAGGACGAGGTAAGAACAGTGGAGTAATTGGGCCTAGGGATGGTTCCTAGGGTGGTGAAACGATTAGTAATTTCAATAGGAGAAGCAAGTTCTTTTTTAACAATTTGTTTGGAGGTTTCAGCAGGATGATTATCTTTGGATCTTCTACTTGCCATTGTGACTAGAAATTCACGGGTAAGGAAATTAGGGATGGTATTTTGAGATCCTTTAATGTACTCAATATCAAAATCAAAAACACTTAAAATAGCTTGCCATCTAGCAAAAATATGTTTTGAAGCAATATTTTCAACATCTTTTTCAATAACATATTTAGCACTTTTGCAATCAACACGTAACAAAAACTTTTGGTTTAACAAATCGCTTTGAAATTTTGAAATACATGGTACTATAGATAAAATCTCTTTTTTAATAGTACTATAATTTAACTGTGCATTATTCTAAATTCCAGAATGGAAACGGACAATTTGCTTAGGTGACTCTAGAGAAACTCTTTGTTTCAGAATACCACCATAACCGACGTCAGAGGCATCTGTTTTAACAATTTTAAAAGCACCAACAGTAGGAATACCAAGACAAGGTAATGTCTTAACATGAGATTTGATTTGTTTAACAAGGGAAGTATGAACATCAGACCAAGGAGGAGGATTGCTCTTTAATCGATCAAACAGGGGCTTACATTGTTTCCTCATATCCTTGTAGAAATCAGCAACATAATTTAATGACCCAAGGAATCTTTGGAGTTGTGTTTTATCAGTGACAATATCAGGAAACTTATCAGCAAATTGAATGGCTCTATCAATAAGACAAACTTGTCCTTCAAAGATGTCATAGCCAAGGAAACGAACTTTTGTTTGAAACAATTTGATTTTCTTAGCAGAGACAACAAGACCATTTCTTTTGATAGTATCCAAAAACGAATACAAATGTATCCAGTGTTCATCAATAGAGCTAGAGTAAACAAGAACATCATCAATATAAAAAATGGTGAAATGACTGAAGCAGTTAAAAATATCATTCATGATGTTTTGAAACTCACTCGGGGCATTCTTAAGACCAAATGGCATAACATTCCACTCATAATGTCCAAAAGGAGTGGTAAAAGCAGTTTTGTACCTATCATTTTCACTAATCTAGATTTGCCAGAACCCAGATTTCATGTCAAACTTGGAAAACACCACAGCTTCACTCAACCTATGGACAATGTCATTCTTATTGGGAATAGGATACCTAATCCACTCCAAAACCTTATTCAAGGGTTTGTAGTTAATTACCAATCGAGGGGTTCCTCTTTCAATCTCAGCATTTTTCTAGACATAAAAAGCAGAACAAGACCAAGGAGACTTACTATTCCTAATCAATTTTTTCTCTAACAAATCATGAATTTCTTTTCTTTTTTCTTAAATTCAACAGTTTCAGTATTCATCCAAATAGGATGAGCTTTAGTGGGAATGTTTTTCTCATCAAAATCTTTAACATATGGCAAGTCAACAATATGCTTCTTCCTATTCCAAAAAGCATTAGGAACATCAAAGCAAACATCATCAAATAACATTTTCTGAAAATTATCATTTTTGGATTGCAACAATTTATCAGAAATTTGTTCAGCAATTTTCTTGTATCTTACTTCTTGCTGAAGGAAGTTAAGATGTTTGGTTTTAGCATGAATCTGAGTTAAAGCATCAACATTGATTTCAAACTTTGAAGCAAATTTGAATTTTACTTTTTGTCCAAAAGGATCAATAGTAATTCCATCATGTTCAACAAGAAAAGGATACAAAGTATTTATAAATGGCAGACCAAGAATCACTTTATCAATCATGTTTTTAACAAGAACAGAAGGAATCTTGAAACAGACATTACCATGACAAACATGAGCATTATTTAATTCATATTTGATCTTCATTTGGGAACCATTAGCAGAGACCAATCTTTCAGTTGATTTTTCAAAATATTTTGAAGGAATTAATCCTTCTTAGATACAGTTCATATTCACACTAGAATCAATCATGGCAATAACAGTAAAATGATAATCATGGGAAACAACAATTTTAACTTTTGTAAACCATTTTGGAGGAAGCAATTTATTAACAAGATTAAGTTGAGAATTATCAACAATACCTTTATTAGAAAGAATAGCCTGTTGACTAGATTCATCTCCATCTTTGTGCTCATCTTGTTCTTCTTGTTCGTTATCAGATTTAGTAAGATTTTTATCAATTTTTAACATTATCAATTCTTGTTTGAGATTATTGTTATCACTTTTAATGTTTTTAAATTCATGTTTTAATTCATTTATCTCTTGTTTAACAACATTAATTTCATGTTGAAGATCATTAACAGTCAATTCTTTGGATTTCTTTTTATTAAATCTCTCCAAAGTTTCTTCAAAGCTTATAGTCGATTTTAGTTTTTTACTAGGTTCATCTTTTATCATATTTTTCTTAAATTTATCCAAATATTCTTTTTGTAATTCAAGATTTTGAATTTGATTTATCAGTTGAATTATTAATTTTTCATTCTCTTCACTCTTAGTGAGAATATTAACATATTTAATAACATTACAACAGGAATCTCTACAACCAATTTTAATATTAGGTGAATCAGAAGAAAATTGATAGCAAGAATCAGATGAAGAAAAAAAATCATCTTCCAAAGAATCAGACGAATTGTTTGATTCAAGAATTCTGAATAATTCTTCTTGATTTTTATCATCAATATTTAACATGTTAAACTTGTTTTTCAACTTACCAGGTTTTTGCTTACAGTCTTTACTAAAGTGTCCAGGTTTACCACAGTTAAAGCATTTACCTTTACCTAATCTCTGATTATCATTTCTTTTAGAAACATTTTTCTTTTTAGCATAGAAATCATTAGGTTTAACAAAGTTGTTTTTGTATTTTTTATGGCTTTTATCATGTTTTTTACCTTTTTGCCTGGAAGGAACAATAGGAGGCAAACCATATTGTTCACAGAAATTAGGAGGCAAAACATCTTGATATCATCTGTAATCAAACATAGCAGGACATCTCAAATTATTCAAATAATCAGAAACTCAAGATGAAATATTAGATGGAGTACCAACAAAATGTTTGAGAATAGTATAGATCAGGGTATTAACACCATCAGGAATACCGCGACCAATACTTTTATCAAAAATAGGCAAACCTTCATCATTCTTTTTAACAGCATGTTTAATAGACTCTTTGGATTCTTCTGTGAGATATGAATCCCACCATCCACGAAGAGTACCAGAAAAATAGTAACAAGTAAATTAACAATTTCAGGTTAATCAAGATCATGGTTATTTTGATAAGCAATACCAACCATAGACATATGACCCATTTTATTAATGATTTCTTGTTCAGACAAACGATCAATATTCCATTCATAAAGCTTATCAGCAGAGATAGAAAACTGTGTTTGAAAAAATCTTTCTTCAAACTGCATATCAGGAGGAGTGGGTTTTAAATACCAGTTCTTTGTAAAAGACATGGGTTTGGAATTTCCAACAAATCTTTTTATTTCTGGTAAATCATTATCAAAAATCTTTTTAGCAGAAACAGAAGATATAGTATCAGAATCTGTATTTTCATCAGAAACAATTTCTTTTTCATTTCTTGAAATAGTGTAAGCTGTACTTCTAGAAGTACCTTCAGTTTTAACTTTTAAATCAGAAAGTATTTTCTCAACAATTTCAAGAGTTTTAGACTGAGAAGTTTTAAACATAACTTTTTCTCTCTGACTGGGTAGATCAATCAAAGGTTTCTCAGTTTTAACAGAAATAGATTTTTCAGAAACATGGTTTTCAATAGAAACAGTTTTTTCAACAATTTTTTCTTCAATGCGGTCAGTTGTTGACCAATAATATGCAAAGATCCATTAGTAAAATTGTTTTGTTCAATAAGACTAACAATGGGAGTTTGATCATCAGAAATTTTGAAAGGGGAGGCCTTCACTTCCTTCTTTGAGAAGTTATTAAAATTGTCTCAAGAGATGGATGGCTAGACCTAACAATGGTTTTATCTTCTTTAACAAAATTTGATTTCTTTATCACATTTAGATGTTGTTTTGAAACATAATGGTTTTCAAGAAAATCAAAAAACAAAATATGTTTTTTCAATTGATTCATCTTTTCTAACCATTTTCTCTTAACACGGTCTTTTTCAGATTGAGCAAAATTATTTTGGAAATATTTTCTTTTATTTCTATTTTTAGTAAGCATAAACTCATTATACAGGGAAACCATATCAACTTCAAAACTTTCATCCAAAACATTTAAAACTCTTAATTGATTTTGGAAAACAGGATTTTCAATAGGAGGAAAATCAGAATTAGAAGGACAAACAGATTTAGTGTCATCTTCTTCTTCATTAGTAGTTCTACTATATGGAGAGGAAGCTTCAGGTTTAGTGGAATAGTAAACAGAGCTAATTTGAGATTTATCACTTGAAACACCTTTTAGCTTTAAATCAGTGGGTTTTTCAAAATTCTTTTGCAAAAAATCATTGATCTCTTGATCTCTTTTTGAAATATTTTTAGATCCAGCAAAGGAATGTCTTCCTTCATTGATCCTCAAAGGTGGATTGTTTTGAAAATTTATTTTAACCGTACTATCAAGATATTGTTGAATATAAGTGAGATCTAGCTCATCAAAAATAGGTTTAGCAGGAGGGGATTCTTGTTCCAATAACCAATCAGTAGGAAGCTTAACATCTTGTCATTGAATCATTTTTGGAACTTGAATTTTAGCATCAAGGGTTGAACATTGAATTAACATGGTTTTACCAGAAGGTTCTCTATGGATCTTAGCACCAGGGTTTATTTGAGTACCCATCAGTCTATAATAAATGCGATAAATCAAAGCAAAAAGCTTACTACCTTCTTCCATCTGATAACCAAATGAAGCAATATTTAAAGTCAAAGCTTTAACAATATTAGGATCATCCAAAGTAAGAGTAAGATTAAGATAACAGTTAAAATAAACAGGACCATCATATAAAGAAGCAATAATCATACCAAGAATGCTATCTTTAAAGTGCTTAAATCTAGCATCTCTTAAACACATAAGAACAAAAGCATTAATACCCTTTCAGGTGAGGGGTTTAATAGCAACTTGAACCATACCAATATGCAAATAACTGAATTTTTTAGCAGCAATAAATTCACTAATATTTCTTTTAGAAAACAAGCAGCATTTTTCATGAATTTTTGAAATAGAGAATATTTGTTCAACAGTTCTAGCGTTGTAAGCAGAATGAAAAGCACTCTAAACAGTTTTAGTATCAACTTTAGGAATATTCCATCTCTGGAAATCAGGGAGCAACTCATTTTCTTCAATAGTGTGATCTTCTTCATTTACAATATCAGGAGGACAACCAATCCTGGAGCTGACAGAGGAGTTGGATCTCCATAACCTATCCATACTATCCTAGGTTTAACACTCAATTATCATGTTTTTCTCACAACCGTTGCATTTCGTAACACATACCCTAGTCAACCCTATACTTCTCATGCCCTACATGCCCTCTCTTGGCTTAAACGGACCTTACTGTTCGGTTTTGAGAATTCACTTTCCGACACGGGTGGCGCCAACGACGGTAAGAAGGGAACACAACAAAGGAGTATCAAAGTTTCGAATAGACACAGACAGAAAAACAGAGAACACAACCACACTATATATATATATATATATATATACAAGACAAAATTGGCAAATGCCCTTTTCGGGCAAAAAAAGCAACATTATGCCCCCTTTTCCAAACTAATTAGAGAAATGCCCCTCTTTTGAAACTCGATTTTCTCAAGATCGAATTAAGCCCTACAGTAGCGTTTTTAAGGAGCCTATAGTGACGTTTTAAGGACTATAATGGCATTTTGAAACTCGAGCTCCATGAACTCAAGTTATAGGTAAAAAAAAGAAAAACAATTGCATGTAACTCAAGTTCATGGAGCTCGAGTTCCAAAACGCCACTATAGGTCCTTAAAATGTCACTATAGGCTCCTTAAAACACAACTATAGGGCTCCAGAATTTTTTTTTTTAAACTCAATTTTGAGAAAATCGAGTTTCAAAAGAGGAGCATTTCCCTAATTAATTTGGAAAATGGGGCAAAATGCTACTTTTTTTGCCCGAAAAGGGCATTTGCCAATTTTGTCCATACACACACACACACACACAAAACAGACAAAGTTCAACCCACATTCAACTCAATTTTGGATAATACTAGGTGAATGTATATGTATATAATGTCTATTCCATGATAATTTTTATTTATCAAGACATTCGTTAACCAAGATTATGTGATGAATGTTGTTTCGTCACCATATGTCTTAGGCGACGAAATAAGGGCATATCGTGACGAAAAGTTTCATCACCATAATCCATGTTTGTTGTAGTGTTAGCATCAGGCCAAAATTTCATGAGGGTTCTTTTTTATGTAGGTAGGATTTGAACTCATATCCTTTATTCGATAATAAAAGATTGTAAATGCTAAGCTAACTGCAACTCACTAGTGTGATAAAATTATAATCATATAAATGTAGTTCAGTTGCGAGTATAAGAGATTAAAAAAATTGTAAATGTGGAAAGTTATTTAGCTACATGAGAGAGAGAGAGAGAGAGAGAGAGAGAGAGCAACCTTAGTGGTAATAGGAATTATTGCTTGGAAATTGAGTGACCGTAGTTTACTAAAATGTGCCAATATTATAAGTATTAAGTATATTAGTGTTTATTGTACATTTCTAATCTTTTATTAAATATGTAATTTTATTAAAAAGTGTTAGAGGTATTACAAGTTTGACTACATGATGCTTAGAAACTAATATGGCAATGAGTGCAATTTGTTATGGTCATATTTTTATGCAATTGGCATATCCTTTGACAAAACGCACTTTACTTGTATTTGGGTAAATCTAAGTAGGTTCAAGATGATCATTACAAATGGTTAAATTGAAGACATGAAGATTACTCAAGAACTGCTCAAGAAAAGTGCAATTTGCAGGTCTCGATACCTCCTCGACAGAAGCTCGATCTGTCAAGATTCATTAAAGCTCAACAGATGTCTCGATCTATCAAGCTTACGAGATTCAGATTATAACCAGTAACGTTTTTATTTTAAAAGGCTATTTGTTTGTGGGTTTGTATAATCTTTACTGGACTAGGAAAACCCAAGATTTGTGTAAACCTATTTAGAATAGGAGAGCCCATTAAGCTCCTATTTAAAAGGAGGTGGAAAAAGAAAAACCTAACCCTAGAGAACTTTATAAGGTTTTTTTTTTAAACCCTAGCCTCCTCCTAGAGAAGAAAGAGTGCTTGCTGCGTTTCTTGTACACATTTGGGTTCTGTAACCAAGCAAAGTCTCTTGCACCAACATTGAAGATCTTTTTGGTGTTTTTATGTGAAGCTACTGCAAATCAACTACAACAATCAAAGGGTTGTTGTGGTGTTTGTCACGTACTTAGATTCGTGCAAAAGAGTAAGCCGCATACTGGGATTCGCACATCAAATTGGTTAGTCACGTACTTGGGAGCCGTGCATCGAAAGGAGAAATTGTCACTACAGAACAAGTCCAATTGGGTATTGGGGTAAGGGTTCAACTGTAGATTGGTATAAGGTACTGGGATTCCTTTACTTGTAACTGCTTGTTGTGATAATAGTAGAATTTCAAGAGTGGTGACCTGAAAATCACCCGGTGGGGTTTTTGCTGTCAGGTTTTCCCCATTCGTAAACAAATCACCATGTCAAATTTATTTTCCGTTGTATACTTAGTTTATTGGTGATTTGTTTGTGCTACCACGCGTTTGCATGTTAATTTGATTAATTAATAAACTTGGCTAATTAATCAATTAATTAATAACAAGGAGTCAATTCGTTTTTAGCCTATCACAATTGTTGGGTTTTAACCACACCACTGAATTTTAATTGCCTCATTCTAATTGATGACACGTTAGTTTGTTAGACTAATGTAATAAAATTTGTAGTATCCAAAGCTCTACTCAATTTTATTATCGAAAGTTTTTGTTTTTTAAGGCCATTCTAAAGGTTATTTTGAGTATTGAAAAGATGGCAACAAAGAAAGGGAATCTCGCTCTAATTGTATCGTATATATAATATCGGTAATGCTTCCAATAATCAATAACAATGGTGATGAATTCAGCAAAAAGGAGAGAAAAGGTGATGGTGAAGACTTAATTATTAAGGGGAAAAATGGTGGGGACCTAAGTTATCGATCATCACATACTTTAAAAACCACATATACTTATTGTTCAGGTCTTTTCCTTCTTTTCATAAAACCTCTTCAACCAGTCTTTATCATTATGGAATAGAATTGCCATTATTGAAAGTAGTTTAGAAAAGAAGACCTCTAGCCCACAATGTTTCAAATCTCAACAATTTTTTTTTTTTTTTTTTGAGAAATAAATCTAGACAATTAAGTATTATAACATATTGAGTCTAAATCATAATCATGTTAAGAGATTTGTAGTTCAACTAACATCTCTTAGTATTTTTATTAAAAACATCTAGAATTTGAATCCTTCTACCTATAACTATAAATTTATTAAAAATAAATGAATAATACAAATCATGATCTTATGTTGTGAAATAATTATGCATTACCGTGTTAATCATGGCAATAGTATATCCATATTCTCTATATCATTTTTGAGTTTGAGTGTTAAGAGTAATTTTTTCAACATAAATGATTCTCCTATTGTAAATATATTAGATAATTATGAGTTGGGTTAAAGTTACACCCTGTGTAACTTTAAGTAATGTTACGTCACCCAATATTTTTAAATTATATGTGAATTTTGATAAATCCACCACTGGAATGCATAAAATATGAGTTTATAGATCAAATGGTAAATTACATCTAATTGACATGAAAATTGGCATGCATGTTAAGAACATGAAGAACATGTAATTCAACAGTTGAATTTTCAAAATATGAATTCAATAATAAGTTATTGAGTAGTGTAACATTACTTAAAATTACACTAGGTGTAACTTGAACCCAACCTAATAATTATTATTAGAAAAAATTTCAAGTTAATTGGAACTCTCACAAAAATTATTTTTATGAAATAAATATGTGATGTTTTAAATTATACAAATTTGATTGGATTGAATTATTTGGATGTATGTTGTGTAAGCATATACTAAGTCCCATATTGAGTTTTTATTAGATAAATCTTGGATTTATGAGTGATTACAAGAAACCCCCATCCCAACATAACTAAACCTTTTAGGGTATAAGTGCAAATGTAGTTGGAGTTTTCCTCAAATCGTCACAAATGGTATCATTGCAAATCAAGCATTGTGTCACAACGAGACCACTGACGAGCTTGTTAGGAATTTAATTTGGAGATATTCAATTTCATTTATAATTTGACGTCTACCAATTGTATTTATCAACTATCAAGTATTTAGGGATGTGCATCGGTTGGATTGAAAGGTTTTTTCAACTAAAAAAATTCTGAACCCAACCCATTACATGCATAAACACAAATCCAACCTAACCCACATGGATCAAGTTGGGTTGAGTCAGTGAATTGTATTTACGTGTTTCATGCCATGAATAATTAACTTTCATCAACTATTTAACCATTTTTTTCAATAACTTATTACAATTCAAAGAATATGCTTAAATTATATTGCAAATTTACAAATTCATCAAAACTAATTCTCAAAATACCAATATAAAACAAGCTAAAAAATTAAAATATGTATAATAAAATACGCTTATATATGTGGTGGGTTAGGATGAGTTAGATCAGTTGAAGAAATTATCAATTTGAAACCGACCCAACCTAATCCACCAAGCCACAAAACCCAACCCAAGACATTGGATTGGATTAAGTTGGATCAGTTTAGTCAAGTAAGTGGGTTTGATGCAAATCCCTACTCTTTATATATATATATATATATATATATATATTGAAGAATAAAAATTGAATAAACAAGGGATGAAATGAGTACTTTATAATTTTCTAAAGACTAAATTATGATTTTTTATAGAAAAAAATACACTAAATTATATATTTAAAAAAAAAAAAAAGATGAAAGTAAATCTTAGAAAGAAATTTCGTGTGTGAATGAATATTTTCAACCTTCAGTATACAAGTAATGCTAAAGACGTAAATCGGTAAATGATTCTGTACGTTTTTTCATAACTTTTTTTGCTAAACACGTTTTTTCATAACTTAATAAAAGGATAAATTGAAATTGATATAAATCGCTTTCATCGAGTTGTAATACAAACTAGTGTCCATCAATCACAATAAATAATTGTGATTGTGAAACAAAGAAAAAATTTCTGGCAAAATGAAGCAATCATGTTTATGTGGTATATTTATCTTTTTATATATACAAAATGGGGTAACTTTTCACGCACACAACGAATCTAGGAATATAGAAATAATATGTCCAAAAATACATTAGGTACGAGAATTCCGCACTCTTGGGTCACTTCAATTTGACACTCGACAGATGGCGGGCCCCAAAAGTCCTGTCCCTCGCACGTGCTGACCCGTCATTCATGTCTGTCCAAAGGAGTGAGAGACTACAGTCCCACACCGATCTTTGCCACGTGGCTTCATCACGATCGTGAGTGTCACATCCCTCCTGATTTGGACCATACAAAATCTCCCTTGTCATGTCTTCGTCAGTACTTTTCAGTTACTCTTTTTCCCCCATCTTTTTAATTTCCTGTTTGTAGTTAAATTAATGCATTCAGAAACTTCCACTTTTACTTTAAAGGTCAGGAATGTGACAGCACTGATTAAAATTAATTAAATAAGTTGCTGTAGCCTTGTAGCCTCTTTTTTTCTTTTCTTTTTTCCTTTTTAATTTTTCTACCTGAGGAAATAATTGTAGTTTTTTTTTTTTGCTAAGCAGGAAATAATTGTATTTAATAGTACAAGTAGTAATTACTAATTAGAATAGAAATAATTGACCTCCTCTATTTTTTATTTATTTTTGGTCCTTTTTTAAGTGCCTCTCCAAAACATTTCTCAATTCAAAATAAAAATAATAATCGTCATTAAACGTTGGATGAAAAATGCCTCCAAACAATAGTGGAGTAAGAAATTCTTTTTAAGGAGGCCAAATTAAATGTATTATTGTATTCTGAAATTCCTAATTCTCTTAATATAAATGTATATGGCTATTAGCTAAAGTTTTAAAAAATAAATGAAGTGATAATAAATTAAAAAGTATTTATACTTTAAAATAAAAATAAAAGAAGGCCATTACTTAAAATTTTTCAAACTTTTTTAATTTTGAACATTTAAATGGGGAGGGGGAGGGGGCATTTTTAAAAAAGCCAAGGGGGCCTTAGCACCCCCTAGCCCCCCTCCCTCTGCCCCTACCTCCAAATTAAGAATCATCCAAATTCAAATCTCTCCTCTCTTGTTGTAGTTATCAAATTATAAATAAATAAATATAGGTTAAATTATGTATTTGGTCTATAACTTTTACACTGTGTTAACTGTCAGGATATATGTGTTTTACATGTTAGGAACATATGTCACTATTTTATATAATTGGCTAATCCTTTAACAAAACGCACTTTACTTGTATTTGGGTAGATCTAAGATATGTTTAATACTTCAAGAAACCTTATTTCAAGATCAAGTGTTAAAACCATGCAAGTCTGTCTAAGATTCAAGCTGAGAAAGTGTCTGTCATTAAAGCTCGATAGCTAGCATCTATCGAGCTTTAAGAGTTGTTCCAACCCCGTGGCCGATAGCAACTCGACAGATAGCTATCTGTCGAGGTTTAAGAAAAACAGATTTTTCTATTTTGTTTTCTTCCAATCCGTGATTATGTGTTTGGGTTTTCTTTTCTCACAGCCCCAGATATATAAAAGGATTATTTTAAGGACCGTCAAAGGTAACACAAGTTGCATAAGTGTTGAGCAAATTTTGTTCATGCAAATTATGACCGGAGACAGAATTTACCCTAGTTCATCTCTTTCATGAAGAAACTACTGTGTTTGTGCATTGTAGGGTTTTGTAACCAAGCATCTTCTTGATCTTCATCGTTTGGATGAATTGAAGAACTTTACAGCCAACAGCCTTCTCTAGTTGGTGATTGAAGTCGCGTACTGGGATTCGCACAATTGGTTAGTCACGTACTGGGAGCCGTGCATTACAATAAGAGATTGTCACTACAGAACAAATCCAATTGGGTATTGGGGTAAGGGTTCAACTGTAAGTTGGTAAAAGGTACTGAAATTCCTTTACTTGTAACCGCTTGTTTTGATAATAGTGGATTCTCGGAAGTGGTGACCTTAAAATCACCCGATGAGGTTTTTCCCATGTAGGTTTTCCCCATTCAAAAACAAATCATTGTGTCAATTTATTTTCCACTGCACTTAGTATAATTAGTGATTTGTTTGTGCTACCACGTGCTTTGCATGTTAATTTGATTAATTAATAAACTTGGCTAATTAATCACAAGGGGTCAATACTGTAAAGTTGTGATTTACAACTATGTTTTATGTTGGCTTTATTCCATGACAAAAAGTGTTGTAATTGCTTTAATTTATATCCTTGTACTTTGTGGGATTTTATTGTATTGGGTTTAGTATTAAGTTGGTGAAGACTCAAGCTTAAATGAAGAATTAGTGGATTTCGCGAGAAGCTCGCGAGAAGCTAAGCCGCAAAAGAGCCACATGAGGAGCACATGATTGGAAGCTGAAGAGTCGTGCCAGGTTGTCGTTTTAGCGAGTGTCTCACAAGTAAGGCCTTCTCACGAGACAGTCGCAAAACATTCTACCTAGAGGATTTTTTAGTGTAACTTTCTTATCCTTCACTCATACTATATATACCCTCATTACCCACAAATGTAAGAAAGGCTATTCAGAGAGAAAAACCCTAGATAGGTTTTCTACAACACACACCCATCTTTTTGAGAGAGAGCTACTCATCCTTAGTGAAAAATCATTGTAGCCTTTTCTCTTTCCCTCTCCCATTATCATACCTTGAGAGGAGATTTGTACCCAAATACAATCCACACATTTTCAGTGTAGTGAGTATTTTTGGTATTGCTGGGAAGCATTGGAAGAAGTCAAGGATGGCAGATGCAATATGGAGCTTGTTGCGGGATCTGGAGAGCTGGACAAGACACGGTTCCAAGAAGCCTTGTTGGAGTAGGAGCTTGGAGGGCTTAGGTACAGCGGGTAGATTAGGCTTGGAGGGTCTCTTGCTAACCCATGTATCCCAACTGATTGTCTAGTGGATCAATTACCGCTTGGAGGGCGGCGGAGAGGATTTTCGCCAAGTTCTTCGGTTTCCTCTTCGATAACACATCAGCGTGTTATCTGTGTTTGCATTCTTCTTCCCTACTCTTTTACATTTCTTTTTACTGCTGTGATTATTTGAATATGTGTTAGAGTAGTTTATTTGCTTATCCGCTCGCATATACTCTATTCCGCACTTAATATAAGTTAGAGTAAAATCTATCGAGCCGTTATTTTATTTTGGGGGTCTAAATAGCTCTTGTGTTTTTACACAATTTCGAGCTTTCAAATACGTTTTTGGCCTATCGTTAACTTAGTCTCTAACATTTCAATTATGTCAGTTTGATTCCTGACATTTTGGTATTATGTCAAAATAGTGCTTATCGTTAAGTTATTGATGAAAAATGCTAATATGGCTAATGGCCAAAATAAAATTTATTTTTATACCACATCAGATAAGATGTTAATTGCCACCTAGAATAAAAAATAAAAATAAAAAAGCATTAAAGTAAAGAAGAACATAAACTATTTTTTTAGCCCATCTCAACAAATATTTTCTAGTTTACTAAACAAAAAACAGGTAAAAGAATAAAAAAGAACCCATCACAGTAAACATAGAAGCAATTTTGAGATTGATTTTTGCAAACCAATTTGTTTCCTCTCTCTGCCTCCAAACGAAAGGCTACTTCCCTCAGTTACAAGAACCATTAGGTTCTTAGCAAAGCTAGTACGATGTCATTTTCCTAATCCCGAACCAACAAAATAGTTATTGATATTGAGAAATACACTTGAAATAAGGGTTGGACCCAAAAAAAAAAAAAAAAAGGAAAGAAGAAGAAGGATTTAATGTAAGGTTTACGAGGAGTGATCTATTCTTGAAAAGTTGAAATAGATACACCTTGTGATTTGTGTCAAGAAGGGAACAAAAACTTGAGAATTAAAAGAGAAGGATGTGTGTGAAAAGTGAAAGTTACATATTTCAGATATAGATGTAATGACTGAACATGGCAAATGGATTAATGGTTTCGCCAGAAATTGTGGGAAGGTGAATAGTATCATGGCTGAACTTTGGGCTCTTCGGGATGGGTTACAAATGGCAACAACGGAAAATATACATAATCTTATTGTTGAACTTGATGCTCTTACTGTTGTTCAATTGATGAAAAACTCTATTGTTAACTTATCTCTTGAACCCTTGCTTACTGATTGCAGGCTCCTCTTGAGGAAGTTCCCAAATTTGCGAGTTGAGCACGCCTACAGGAAAGCAAATCAATGCGTGGACGCCTTAGCCCGTATTGGTAGTAATAGTGATGTCCCTTTCATTTTGTTTGCCCATCCACCGCCTGTGGTGGATCGGCTTTGCACCCTGGACTTTGAAGGGGCCTTTTGTAATAGATTGATTTAGTTTTAACGCAAATATCTTCCATTACCCAAAAAAAAAAAAAAAAAGACTCAGCAAGTTCAAGGAAGTGCGCCCCAAACTCACAATCAACAAAGAGAGGAAACAAATGGGTTTGCAAAATCGATCTCAAAATTGCTTCTACTTTCGTTTATTGTGATGGGTTCTTTTTTATACTTGTTTTCTATTTGGTAACCAAGAAAATAATTGTTAAGATGAGCTCAGAAAATAGTGTATGCTCTTCTTTAGTTTAATGTTTTTGTTTTTTTTAAAAAAATTTTAGGCGGAAATACTATTTTTGTCCCTACATTTTCACCCCATTTCCACTTTGGTCCCTACTTTTTTTTTACCGCTTTTAGTCCCCAAAATAAATAAATAAAACTTTCCATTTTGGTCCCTACATTCATCTCATTAACAGAAGATAGCCTACGTGGCAAATGGAATCCATGTTGGCACACAAAATGCTGACGTGGCTATTAAAATAATAATAAAAATTATTTTACATTTAAAATTTCCAGATCAGCATAAAAAAATTTAAATAATTTATCAATTTTAACTAAATAAAAAAAATTAAAAACAAAAAATCACATGAATTAAGATCTAAGTAGATTTTGAACCTAAAAATTTTGAAACCCAAAAAATTAACAATTTTTTTTTCTCTTTTTTGGGAAGAATACAAAGAACTCTAAACAGAACATGAATTCATGTTCTTCAAGCTTTGGATAGCCCCAAATGGAAAAAATAAACAAAACAAAGATTATGTTGAATAGCCCCATACTATCTCACCCAATTCAAACACAAACCAAATTTAAAGCCCCTCTCTCTCTCTCTCTCTCTCTCAGATCAAGACCCATGGCCTCCTCAAAGCCCCCCTCTCTTCAGATCAAGACCCAATCATCACCTTCATGGCCATGGTTTCAAATCTTGTCTTTTCTTATCTCAAGCTCTCTTTTCACACAAACCCTCGGCTCTTTCTCTCTCTCTCTCTTTAGATCAATTTAAACCCTCGGCCACTGTTGTATGGTGTTTGGATTTGAAACCCATAAACCAAACCCAGAAAGGACCCACTGCCATTCGTGGCTGTGGTGGTCAACGGTGAAGGATTAAAGCTTGAGGAGCTTCGGCCTAGGTTCCTCACGGTGAAACAATCACCTTCGTGGCCATGGTTTTCAGATCTCGTCTTTTCTTATCTCAAGCTCCCTTCTCACACAAACCCTCGGCTCTCTCTCTCTCTCTCTCTCTCTCTCTCTAGATCGATCTAAACCCTCGGCCACTGTTGTACGGTGTTTGGATTTGAAACCCATAAACCAAACCCAGAAAGGACCCACTGCCGTTCGTGGCTATGGTGGTCAACGGTGAAGGATTAAAGCTTGAGGAGCTTCGGCCTGGGTTCCTCACGGTGAAACAAAAGTAGAAGATCGGATGGTTGTGATTGGTTTGAAGATCGGTGAAGGATTAAAGCTTGTGGATGTGGATATGGTGGGTTTGAAGATTTTGGATCATTGGTTTGATTTGAGTTTCGGATCGTTGGGTTTCAAATCGTAGATTGTTGTGATTTTGTGTTTAGATTGTTGGGTTATTGCTGAAGATGGATTAATGGGTTTGTGTTTGTGTTTGTGTTTGTTTTCTTGATGGTTTTTGGGTATGCGTTTTCTTTTTTGTGTTTGGTTGACAAGAGAGATCAACTGCTGGGTTTGTGTTTGTGTTCTTACTGGAGACCGGTTTGTGTTTTTATGTTTGGCTGACAAGAGAGATCTGCTGCTGGGTTTGTGTTTGTGTTCTTGCTGGAGATCGGTTTGTGTTTTTGTTTTTGGTTGACAAGAAAGGGTAAGAAAATGCTAGAAAGCTAGGCATATGTTCTTATATTTAAAATCTAGGTTTGTGGCCTTTAGTGTTTTTGTTGAAGATGAAGACAGATCTAAATTGATGTATTTTTTGGATTTTAATTTTTTTTTTTTTTATTTTGTTAAAATTGATAAATTAAATTTTTTTTAATTGGTTCTTGATGTGGCATTTTTTTATTATTTTAATAATCACGTCAGTATTTCTATGCCAACATGGACTTCGTTTACCACATAAGCTATTTTCTGTTAGTGAGACGGTAGGGACCAAAATGGCATGGTTTTTTATTTTAGGGACTAAAAGCAGTAAAAAAAAAGTAGGGACCTGTAGACACTAGATTTTGCACTTATAATTTAATCAAGAAAGATGGCTAGAGTAACCATTCATATACCCAAAATTTAGAGTTGCATTACATGCATTAATTTATTCATTGCATATCATAAAAATGATCTCGAGGTTCTATCGGTTGTAACGGTATGTCCAATTTCCAAATTTGACCGTCGAATTGAAAGATATCACATGATCAAGTTTGCACAGTCTGCATGCTTTCTTTTTTTCTTTTTTCTTTTTTGTGGAACCAACCACACATGATTAATTTAAATTAATTCTGATTGGCTAAAAAATTAAAATTAATTAAATAATTTTGTGATTGATTGGTGGTTAGTATCAAAAGTAAGCCTGCTTGCATGGGAATAAAGTGGATAATCAGATAACAAAGAGGTTGTGGATAATCAAGACTTTTTGGAATATTTATCTACAAGATAATTATCACTTTAAAGACCTGAATATATGGAAAAAGTGATTAATTTTTAGAATACGGATTAAAAATACGTCTAAGTACAATTCTCGGCTAAAAAATCCTCAAAAAAGGAGTCCAAATTGGACCAAAACTCAAACTCAGGCTTGGCACCCAAGAGGACCATTTGGCACTCCCCAAGCTCAGCCCAAGGACTCCTTAATTGACATAAAGCTTATATTTTTCGATTTTTTAGAGATAAGGACGCGTTCCAATTCGTATCTGATCATTCAGCTAATTTTTCAAAGCATCCCAACCTCTATAAATTAGACATGATAAAACAGATCAAAATTTTCTAACCCGACCTGATTGACCCACAACCCGATTGACTCGTTTAAAAATGACCCGTTTTGACCCACGACCCGATTGACCCGCAAACCCGATTGACCCGACCAGACCCGCCTATTTTGCCACGTCTACAAACGTTAAGTAGATTGAGATTGAGGTGTAATTCTTATAAAATATTTACTTATTCTTTTTTACTTAATATGTAATGTACTCTATTATAGTTTGTCATTTTTTACTTGCCACCTTCATTTTCTCTCCCTACTTTAAACAAATCGAAAATTATACCAAGATTAGCTTCTAGAAAATTAGAAAAATAGTTGCACCAAATTTGGGTATCAAATATTTAGTGGTAATTGGTAAGTGGTAATAGAATCACCAGTGAAAATCTAATCACAGTTAAGGAACTCATAAACAATTAACATATTGCATCTATTTCAAAAAAAAAAAAAAAAAAAAACTTGTTTAAAAAATACAGGTCAGCTCGACTTGACTTGCGACCCAACTCAACCCGATTGACCTAGACCTGTTTAACCCGATTGACCTTGAGGTGTAATTCTGATTGACTCGCAACCCGATTGACCTAGACCTGTTTAACCCACAAACTCGATTGACCCGATCCGAACCCAACTCGACCCACACGTTTTGCCATGTCTACTATAAATGGAGGAAACAAATCAAAATTAGGGGCTCTTTTCTTCTGACTTTTCAATTCCCCTTACGTTAAAGACGTTCTAGAGGATTTTGCTTTAGGAACTTCTTTTTTGTAAGTAAAGTATTTAAGGCTTCAAAGAGGTGAACAAATTTCTTTGAATTCTAAAATATTCTTTCATTAGAAGAGCACGCTCATGCAAGAGGTATTCTGTTTTTCTTCTTTCTTTTCTTCTTTCATTAATTTTTTTTTATTGTTTGATGCATGAATATGTTTAGCATGTCTTTATTATGTTCTGTTCTTGATATGGTTACCATGCTTAAATACGTTGCTAGAATTTTCTTTAACATGTGCTTAGGTGTTTGTTTATTGTAATTCTTTTTCTTAAGTTTCAAAATCTGCAATGGCTAACAAAATTCTTTTTTTCTCTAAACATAAAAACTGATCTGTATTTTTCAAATCTAATTTTTTTAAACACAAAAACTAATCTGTATTTTTCAGATCTGATTTTTTATCACAAAAACTTATTTGTATTTTTCAGATCTGATTTTTTAAGAAAAAGTTTTCTTTGTTACAAAATTGCAAAGTTTGAAATTTAAAAGAAGGAATTGAAAGTTAGGCTGAAGTCTTGTCTTTTTTTAAAAAAAATATATTATGCATGTATAATAAATTTATCTCATGAATGTGGATCCTCTTTCAAAAAGTCTTTTTTTTTTCTTTTACATAAATAAATAAATAAATAAAACAAATCTGATTTTTCTTGATAAAATCACCATTTTTTTAACTTTACACAAAACAGATCTAATGCCTTTTAACAAAAATCTTATTCTTTCTTTTACATAAAAACAGATCTGATTTTCTTTACAAATCTATGGGGTCCAATAATTGATGAGCCAGGCCCACTTGCTGATGGAGAGTTCAAAGGCCTAAGTCGAAAAAGGTCATGGCCCGAGCTCAAGAATAATAAGGCCCAATTGGCCCGGAGAAGCAGCCGAGGACAGTGCAGTCCTCGGCTGACCCAAAGATCCATCAAGAAGAGGGGCAAAACGGTAAAGGGACATGCTTGAAGGGAAATCTAAAATATCTAGGAAAGGCTGCCTTTACCATCTTCCCCATGCATATCTCTGCGCCTAACAGAGCCTTATCCTTTAACTTTATTAACCACTCCCAACAACTTTGGGTTGGGATTGACAGGACAAGTATCAGTCTTGAAAATGTCGACCCTACACGTGGACGAAGAAAAATGAACGCAGACTAGTATAAAAGAAAAAATAAGTAATATAGAGGGCTGGGATGACTGGTCAAAAAGAAAAAAGGCTCCCAGTTTGCCTCCGGAGGAAAGGCTCCAAGGGTGAAAGCGCTTAAATCGCATATGAACACCACCAGAACCACCACTGGGTAACTAAGGCCTAGCCTTTCGAATCCACTCTCTACAAATGAGATTGTTAGGGCCCATTCACGTGCGAACCCAACTCTACTGCGGTTCGTCGGGAAACGTGACCCTACAAAATCCAATTTTTTTATTCACAAAACAGATCTGATACTTTTAACAAAAATCTTATTCTTTCTTTTATATAAAAACATATCTAATTTTTTACAAATCCAATTTTTTTATTCACAAAACAAATCTAAATTTTCTTGAAAAAGAGGACACATCCATAAGGATAATTTATTTAAATTAATTTTGTCAAGTTTCTGTATCATTCAATATCATGCAAAAATGGTATATTGGTCATTAGAGTCTAAAAGACCAGGCTCTGTCTGGCCAAAATGGGTGCCTAACACCTTCCCATTCCGTAACCTAGCCCCTGAGTTTAGGATTTTTGGATAGGCAGATTAGTGTTTTGTCTTTTTAATTTTGGTACATTGTAACTAGGACCCAAAGCCTTGTAAGGTTAATTTACCAAAGTTGTACTTTTCTTCATTCGATCAATGACAATGAAGTATTTTGATTATGTAATTTGTATTTATTTTTTCTTATTTTTTTGTATAAAAAGTAAGTGGCGACTCCACACCACTTACCCAAAAAGAGAGGTGCCCTTAAAAGCACCCAAATCTCTTTTTTAAGAGCACCCCAAATTTTTGCGATCTCTTACAATGGTGACTCCACTGGGGATGTTAAGGGCTAAACTTCGTGTTAGACTTTAAGTGACCAACTATATACCCATATCTTTTGCATGATTTTGCATGATATTGTTGTTTGTTTGTTTATTTATTTCTTAAGATGTTTGTATGATATTTTTGTTTGTGTTGCCATTTGATTGTTAAGAGCTTTCCCTAACTATCATAGTGTATGCCATCAAAACAGCAAATATGTATGCACCCATCTCAACAATATGGTGGTAGTAATTATGGATCATCGGTCTTCATTAGATTCGAGTACCCAATGGTGAACTCACCAACTCACAGCCCAGTCACTGGATCACTTCTTGTTGACTATATAAGATAGAACATGCCGTTTGAACCAACGTAATGTTCATTACATTACATGTTGGGAGGTGTAAAGTCCTAGCTATGGGAAATAATGAAACAACAAACCCACCCTACAATATAATGACTTAAAACCTACCCTTAGTCCAGTCCATGTTAAAATTGCATTGTATGTTGCGTGTGTTTGTTTGGTTGGTTGATTGATGTAGATGGGGACCTAACTTTGATTGACCTAACCAAGCCTTTTCTTAGGGAAGAATTTGTTCAAGATAAGAGGGAAGACTCCAAAGAGAAGCCAAGACCAACACTCAAGCTAGTAGTTCTAGCAAGCCCATCACTCCCATCATGGTACTGAAGCCTGTAAGCATAAAAGACACTCCACTGCTGCAACATCACAATCCCGTATTCGACCTACAAGACAGTCCAAGCCACAAGAAATCTGAAGACTCCATCACTATGGTAGAAGGGGGAGAACATCCAAATACCGAAAAACCTATAAACACTCAAGAGCTACTAAACACCATGGTAGCTAGTCAAATCTAATTAAAGGAGGACATGAACCTAATGGTGTAACAATTTCAGAACCTGAAGAGTGGCCAAGAGGAGAACAAGACTGAACATAATCCTCCAACCATGGAGAGTGAGAAGAAGATCATTGAGGGGATAAACAAGATGGAAGAGATGATCAAGAAAGCTCGTAAGATGGAAGACCTCATGGACTACCAATCACTCTCACTTTTCCCTGATGTGAGATTGCCTCCCAAGTTCAAGATACCAACCTTGGACAAGTTCGATAGGACCAGCTGCCCAAAGTCCCATTTGAAAATGTATATGAGGGCTAGAAAGCCCCTAGGAGCAACTGAAGAACTACTTGCTCAAATGTTTAAAAACACCCTGACTAGAGCCACTCTTAGATGGTTCCTCAACCTAGATGATGCTAGAGCAAGGAGCTGTGAGGACATTTGCCGCGAGTTTCACAATCAATACAAATACAACATAGAAATGGATGTGACAATGAGAGATTTGGAGGCCGCTAAGCAAGAGCCGAAAGAATCCTTCTCTACCTTCATTACCAAGTGGAGGTCCAACGCGGCACAGATGATGAATAGGCTAAGTGAAGAAGAAAAATTAACCATAATTGTAAAAAACGTATTGCTTGTATACCATAAATATTTGTTTGCCTTGTATTTTCCAAATTATAAAGCTTTGATTGCTGCTGGAACCCAAATTGAGGATGCAATAAATAATGGCACTATAAAGAATAAGGACCCACCAAGGTTAAAAAGAATTTAGGATCTAGTTCTAAAATTGCAGAAGTCTCTGATAGGCCACAAACTGAATGACCCCTTGTGATAGAGATTAATGAATTAATTAGCCAAGTTATTAATTAATCAATTTATCATGTAAACGCGTGGTAGCACAAACAAATCACCAATAAACTAATTATGCAGTGGAAAATAAATAACACGATGATTTGTTTACGAATGGGGAAAACCTAACGGCAAAAACCCCACCGGGTGATTTTTAGGTCACCACTCCCGAAACTCCACTATTATCATAATAAGCGGTTACAAATAAAGGAATCCCAAGTACCTTACCAACCTACAGTTGAACCTTTACCCCAATACCCAATTAGACTTGTTTTGTAGTGACAGTTCCCCTTTCTGATGCACGACTCCCAAGTACGTGACTAACGAATTGTACGGATCCCAGTACGCGACTTCAATCACCAACTAAGAAGGTTGTTGGCTGCAAAGTTCTTCAATTCATCCACACGATGAAGATCAAGAAGATGCTTGGTCACAAAACCCTACGGTGCACATACACAGCAACTTCTTCAAGAGAAAGAGATGAACTAGGGCAAAAACTTCGTCTCTGGTCATAATTTGCTTGAACAGAGTTTGCACAATGCTTGTGCAACTTGTGAACTGCTTGATGGCCCTAAAACAATCCTTTTATATGTCTAGGGTTAGGAGAAAAGAAAGCCCAAAGACATATTCACGGATCCCAAGAAAATCATATCAGAATTCTGAAATTCTTAAACCTCGACAGATAAGAGGTGTCGAGTAGCTGTCGAGCAGGTGTTGAGCACACAGGGCTTGAACAGCTTTCTTAAGCTTAATAGATGCAGCTGTCGAGCTTTAATGAATTTGCACTATCAGCTTGTTTTCTTGGACAGACTTGAAGGCTTCAACACTTGATCTTGAAACATGGTTTCTTGAAATATTTAAACACATCCTAAATCTACCCAAATACAAGTAAAGTGCGTTTTGTCAAAGGATAAGTCAATTACATAAAATAGTGACATATGTTCTTAACAAGTGAAACACATATGTCCTAACAGTCTCTAATATATAAAAAATTATATTTACCAACTTATTTCCCCTGTGCCAATATCACAAGGGCCGCCTCCAAGACCTAGGAGGAAATTTCATGAGTTATATATGCCTGTGAGTCAAGTGTTTGAAAATCTAAAAGTAATGGAGTTACTAAAGCCCTTAGATCCAAGACCAATCCCAAACCCATTGCCTGCAAGATTTGATGTGACTAAAAGATGTGCCTACCACTAAAGCCCTAGCCATGATACTGACAAGTGTTTTAGCTTTCATCATGCAATTCAAGATCTAATAGACAATAAGGTGATTGCACTGCCTATAAGGCCTAGCATCACTAATAATCCCTTGCCTAACCATAATTTTGGGAGAGGACCGATGATTAATTGCTTGATGGCTAAAGAGGAAAGTGAAGAGGACCCATCTAAGATGATTTATGACCTACCTAAGTACTTTATGATAACATGGGAAGAATTGATGGGTATGACAACTGCTGTAGGGTATGATATATGGAGTGAAGATGTTACAAAAACCACAAATTACCGAACATCCACAAATGGGGGGAGACACTTCAAACCCCAAACAAGTTACCAAGCACCTACATATAGAGGGGGAGACACTTCGAATCCCAATCAAATGACCCGACATCCACATATGGGGGGAGACACTTCAAACCCCCACATTTGGAGACAGACAACCTAATAGAAGCCTTGAACAAATCTACCCAACGAACATCCACTAAAGAGGATGAGGTCCTTAAGCAATTACAGAAGACACAAGCCAATATATCTTTATGGGGTTTACTTATGGCTTCATACAAGCACCGCCAGAATCTAGCTAACCTTCTCAATCAAATCCAAGTCCCTACAACCACTACTTCTCAAGATCAGAATGCTATGATTGGGTCCATAAGTAGGGAACTCACTATTTCCTACACTGACATTTGAAGAAGAAAGGGAAGCACCACAATAATCCCTTACACATTACTGTAGATCTAAATGCAAGAGGATTCCAATGGTTCTAATTGATGATGGAAGTACTTTAAATGTGTGTCCTTTAAAGACTATAAGTTGCTTGGGCCTAAGTATTGAAGATTTTGTGCCGACAGATCAGCATGTGAGGGCATATGACAATAGTAGAAGAGAGGTTTTGGGAATCGTGACACTGGAGCTCACTATAGGGTCAATGATCAAGAAGGTGGAATTTCAAGTCTTGAACATAGCAACCCATTTTTGGTATTGATTCTGAGAAAGAGCCATTGACCTTAGATGGCTTTGAAATTAAGAAACCTGGTTTTGAAAGAAGAGAAGAAGAAGTGGAGAAGATCCTCATGGACTTTGCTCCTTACAACAACAACAATGTGGTGGCGATGATTAGGATAGTGAATTACCTTCCGAGGATGAACTTGGGGAAGACAGTGAAGGAGCCAAATGCTCAAGTCCCAATAATTCCTACTGCCACACCACCTTTTGGGCTAGGTTATAAGCCCACTGATAATGATTTGCTAGAGTTGGAAGTGAGAAGAATGGCCCGTGCCAAGCCCAAAGCCACAGGACTTCCTTGTCCCCTAGAACCCTTAAAGCCCTATACTCCAACACTGAACGGGAAGTTTGTCAAAGCTGAAGATAGTCAACGCTATTAAAGATTCCCTGAATCAAGATTTGATCCTGAGACAAGAACAATGGTGCCCGGGTTTGAGCTACTATTTGATTGCAACAACAAGCTTCCAGAGCTGAAGAAGGAAGACACAAATTGGGTCCCAACAGATTGGGTCGATTACATGGACCTTAATGCAATAACTACGCTTCTAGGAGATGCCATCTGCAATATAGAAGAAGAAGAGTACTGGGAGGCTTGTCAACATGCATTGAAAAGCCCAAATGAAGTAAAAGCAAGTGATAAAGATGAGGAAAGGGGAGAAGCTCCTAGTGATGATGATGAAGGTAGCCGCAGGTGATAGTAGTAATGATAGCAGCAGTGATAGTGGAGGTAGCAAGGATGATAGCAACAATGATAGTGAAAGCAATAATAGTGAAGACTATGATAGCCAATATAGTGGCGATGATTGGGGTAAACCCCCTAGTGATAAAGATGATGAAGATAAGGGGCCTTTTTATGAAGACCATTTTGATGACGACGTAGAATATTATGACGGAGATATAGAGGATGATGTTGAAGGTGAACCTATAGACATGCAAAGGATGCCGAGAGTGAAGAGTTTAGGCTAGAGAATGTGTTGGAAGCTATAGGTGAGGAGGTTGAAGAAGTCGATAATATAGACTATGATGATTACCCCTATGGGCGGCCCTTAGATTGGTGTTGCATTACTGATGGTAGCTCAAGGTCAGGCCCCCGATATGACAAGCATGGTAGAGAGATTCCTGAGTTAAAGTCATTCCATAATTCAAAACTTGGCTTACTGATCCTATACACTGAGGAAGAAGATGACATAGACGCTAGATTGGCCACTCTAGACAAAAAGCTGATGATGATCCACAGTTTCAGAAACTTAACATTGGAGAGTCTTGAAGGTGAAGACAAGAAGATGGAAGGGAATGATTTAGAATACCTCCCCCAATACATCCGTCCAAGTAACAAAGGAAAGCAAGATCTGTTTGGTGAGTGGATGGATAGTATAGAGCGTCTGGATGCTTATGTGACTGACAAGCTCACAGATATGGAGGTTGATGATAAAGGCACGGATTATATGGATGAAGACCCCCTAGTACTAATGCTGAGGGAAGAAGGAACTCGCTGGGAGCCACTCGCCATCATTGAAGCCATAACCAAGCTAAAGAATTGGGCATGGGTGGTAGCTACCCACCCCATGGAGGACTTTGTCAAGAAGATCAAAACCATCGAGCTAGTCACTTCTGCCAAAAACATTGTTTCTGTTCCAATTGAGTCTATTTCTGCTAGTATTATTGTTCCTGTTGAGTATATTTATGACCATATTCCTATAGAGTCTGTTTCTGTTGAGTCTGTTAAGAACTCTTTTCTTTATAATATGATTTCTGATTTTGCTTATTTATTGGCTTTGAATTTTTTTTATTTCAAAAATTGGTAAATAAACTCTTAATAATAAGGAATTAAAACAAGGGCAAGTAGAACCTATAAAAGAAGAAACCTAACCTGTTAACCTGGGAACTAATGATGAACCTAAGATGATACAAGTAGGCAATACCCTAACCTTCTCTAAGAAAGATGCATTAGTTGCCCTACTAACAGAATTCAAAGAGATATTCACACGATCATACGAAGACATGCCTGGGATTGACACAGATATAGTGCAACACTACATTCCAACAGATCCAACCATGAAGTCAGTCAAGTAGAAATTGAGAAGAATGAAGCTAGAGTGGATTCTCAAGATCAAGGAAGAGGTTGAGAAACAGTACAATGCAGGATTTCTGAGGGTGGTCAACTACCTAGAATGGTTAGCTAATGTGGTTCCCGTACTAAAGAAGGACGGGAAAGTGAGAATGTGTGTATACTTCCAAGATCTTAATAAGATTAGCCTAAAAGATGATTTTCTCTTGCCTCACATTGATATCTTGGTTGATAACATAGCAGGACATGCCTTGCTGTCATTTATGGATGGTTTTTCAGGATACAATCAGATAAAGATGGCTCCGAAAGATATATGGAGAAAACCTCCATCATTACTCCATGGGAGACATATTGCTACAAGGTCATACCATTTGGCCTAAAGAATGTTGGTGCTACTTACCAATGTGCAGCCACTACTCTGTTGCATGATTTGATCCACAAAGAAGTAAAAGTTTATGTTGATGACATGATAGTGAAGTCCAAAGACCATGAGGGGCACATACTAGCCTTAAAGAAGTTCTTTGAAAGAATCCAATTCTATAAGTTGCGGTTGAATCTCAAGAAGTGCACTTTTGGTGTAACATCTCGAAAGCTATTGGGGTTTATGGTAAGCCAGAGGGAATTGAAGTAGATCCTAACAAAATCAAGGTAATTGTAGAGAAGAAGTCTCCCAAGACTGAGAAGGAGATTCGAGGGATTTTAGGGAGAAAACAGTACATCAGCAGATTCATAGCCCAACTCACCATGACGTGTGAGCCACTTTTCCGATTGCTCAAGAAAGAAGTTCCCACAGTATGGAATGAACAGTGTCAAGAAGCTTTTAAGAAGATTAAGAATTATCTGATAAAGCCACCAATACTGATTCCATCGGTTCCTAAAAAGCCATTATTGTTGTATCTGGCTGTATCTCACAACTACGAATACAGCAATAGGGGCTTTGCTTGCTCAGTACCTAGAGGAGTCTAGGAGAGAGAATGCGGTCTACTACATCAACAAAAAGATGTTGGCTTATGAAGAGAAGTATTCACCACTTGAGAAGACATGTGTAGCACTTGTATGGGAATCCTGCAAACTTAGACATTACATGCTTGCTTTCAAGGTCTTGTTGATTGCAAGAATGAATCCTTTGAAATATCTAATGGAAAAGCCTGTGCAAGATGGGAAGGCGGCTAAATCGGTTTTGCTTCTGTCAGAATTTGATATTAAATATGTGACTTAGATTTCTGTGAAGAGGAGAGCAATTGTTGATCACTTAGCCCACTATTCACCTAAAAAGGCTGAAGAAATCCAATGAGACTTTCCGGATTAGGATATCATAGGGATTGAGGTAGAATCATGGAAGATGTATTTTGACAGAGCAACTAATCAAAATGGAAGTGGCATTGGAGTTCGCTTAATTTCTCTAAAAGGGACACACATCCCATTCTCTAGTAAGCTCAACTTCCCTGCCACAAATAATGCCACTGAATATGAAGCTTGCATTATGGGGTTGCGAGCAGCCCTAGGTCTTGGAGTAAAAGAGTTTGAAGTATATGGTAATTCAACCTTGATAATTTCTGAGATTCAGAATAAATGGAAGATCAATTAATAAATGTTAATGCCTTATCATGAATGCCTTCAGAAGTGGGCCTCAAAATTCAGTAAGATCCACCACCAATATGTTCCAAGAATGCAAAATCAAATTGCAGATGCTTTAGCAGCAATTGCCTCTATGATGGATGGTCCTAAGGAAGACGAAGCCATACCAATAGTGCTGGAACAAAAAGAAGAGCCAGCTTATTGCATGTCAAGAGAAGAAGACGAAGGAATGAATAGAGAAGGCGAATGGTATTCAGACATTTTACAGTACCTCAAGGATGGGACATACCCAAAGTCTGCAAACAAGAATGACCAATTGACCATCAAAAGGTTGTCCACTATTATATTATTTGTAGGGAAAGGTGTTGATATCGTATTTTGTCTGCCCTCGATTTGCAAAACGCCCCTAATCAACCCTGGGTTAACCGAAAGTCAAACAAAGTCAAAATCCCCTCAAAATATCACTTTTCATAGTTCTACATCAAACCTGAGCTCCTCGGAGATTTTTAGCAATTTTTACCAAGTTTGACCTAGAGTTGACTCCTAGTAGGCCCCAAAAACCCTAATTTTGATCTGGCTGTCAAAATGAGTTGAAACCAATGTCATTGTGAAAATAATCAAATTCTCATTCCAACAACTATTTATGGGTCGAAATCGGAGTTAAAACGGTTGAGATATTGAGAAAACCATGAAAAGCGCGTCAACAAACTTCCTAATATCATAACTTTTGATCCAATCGTTGGAATTTTAATTTCTTTATCTTTCTGAAAATCAAGAGCTTTCCAGGGAAACCAATATTTCCTCAATCCGAGTTCAGGAAGACCTCCAAATACGCATGAGAAATCAAAGCTGAAAAAGTGCAACAGGACAAATTTGCCGATGTCACGATGACATCAGCACAGCAGCCTTTGTAGGGCCGCCAGTCTGACCCGACAGCCCTACAAGGTGCGCCAAGCCTCGAAAAGAGTGCCAAGGGCTATAAACAGCCCCTGGCACCTCAGATTGGACCAAAATGGAAAAATTAGGTTTTTAGGAGCTGTTTTAGGCTTTTTTGGAATTTTTCCTCTTTTCTCACCATATTTCTCTCCCAAAAAACACAAAAACACATCAAAATTTCTTGATTCTTCTCCCTCCTTCAAGAATACGAGGTAGTGTTAGTAACCTCCATCTTCCTCTCCTTGGTTCCATACCATGGATTTAAGATTTAAGGGGTATGGATGTTGCTTTTTAGCTACTATCCATACTAATTTTTCTTTAAAGCTTCATCAAGTTTTTTATCCTTTCTTTTTGCTTGAATAACATGATTTATTACTTTCTTTAGCATGTTGCTTGCTTTATTTGTGCTTCTAGCTTAAATCCCCTTGTTTTTTATGCCTTATGCCATGTGTTATGCTTAGATCTACATCTTTACGTGCTTATATGTTTAGATCTACATGCTTTATGCTATATGCCATGCTTTCTATGCTTAGATCTTCTCTTTCTTATGTTTTTTATGTTTAGATCCACATGCTTCCATGTCTCATATCATGTGTTTGTGACTAGATCTGTCTTTCCCATGTGTTGTTTGGCTAGATCAATATGTTTCCATGTTTGTTCATGTGCTAGTTGCGTTTTCTACATGTTTTATGCTTTATGCCATGGCTAGATCCTTCTTTCTTATGTGTTGATGTAAGGGTTACATATTCACATGCTTGTATGATGTCATTGGCTATGCCTTACTTGGATCTATGTGTTTTTATGTGTTTATTTCCATGCCATATGGTTAGATTCGTGTCTTCACATGCTTATATGCTTGGATTCATGTTCTTTCATGATTATGTGCTAAGTTTCTACACGTTTACATGCATGTTTCTATGCATAGAGGTCTAGATCTATGTTTTCGCATGCTTGTGTGCTTGGACTTATCTTCTCTACACGCTTTATGCCACCTTCCATGTGCTTGTGCGCTCCATGTCTTGTTTATGTGCTTGCACCTAGACCTTGTTTGTCATGTCATGTGCTATTGTGGCCCTTTTGTTCTTTTTATCTCATTTTCTTGTGTTTTGGCCTAATGGTTAGGACCCGGTCTAGATCCTATGGTCTTTGTCACCATTCATACACCAAGGCCCACATCAAAGGGTTTGGATCACCCATTTTTGCATGTCTATGCTTGCTCGATTCTATGCTTTATGCTTGTGTTAGCCTCTTTAGTTCTAGGTTTTGCAATGTTTGGCGCCCTCCATGGGCTTGACCTTGTGTAGTTACATCCGACGCCCATGAGGCCTTGTTCGGATGTAACCATTTAGGAGGCATCTCTGAATGCTGGGTTGCACTGTGCGTACCCTTCCTTTTTCCGCTCCACACGATGTTATGCTTACTATGCTTGTTTGTGCCACCTGTTGGCTTTCTATGTATCTTAACACACTTGCTTAGATGTTCATGCATGAGTCTTACTTACTAGTGTGTCGTCCATACTTCAACACAATGAAGCTATGGACATTCGATCCAAACCTACATTTGTCCCTCGCGGACACCGCCTTTTGTTTGCTTTCTTGCTTGTTTGCCTTCTCGCTTGTTTGCTTGCTTTCTTGTTCTTTGCTTGCCATGTCTATCATGCTTATCTACTTTATGTCTCCTTCATATGAACTTTGCATCTTTTCCTTCCATTGCTTGTCTGCTGGTTTCTTGTCTTTGCCTTTGCATGTACACACATGGAGCGAGGACGCATAGAGTTAGGGCACGATCTCCTAAGCGCAAGCAAAAGGGGGTGAGGATGCAAGCATGTCGATATGAGCCAAGCGGCAATGTTCAGTAGTTTTAGGGGTCTAGCCACTCCCATTTGGTTATGTACTCTTTTAAAACCCCTTCCTTCCTCCTTCCTTTCTCTCTCAAATGGGTTGTATTAGGTATACCATGCCACGTATCATTCGTCCTCATCTCTAGAGTATAACGACCCTTGTTTACTTTCTTGCACCTATATTTTGGGTCGTGCTCTAGGAATATAGGCATTTACTTTCCTACTCTGTGTGCTTGCATTGTGCATGATGTATGTATATATATACATGCTCGCCCTTTTCGGTGTGATTGTCACAGTCCATGTCACCTAAGGCAAAGCGATGCCTAATTTCCGCCACGAAAGTAAGGTGACACATCACCGGATTTTCGTCGTGGAAATCTGGTACTTTGCCCGAATGCCTTAGGAAAGCATAAATTGGGACCACACCCATTCAAAAGCCAAACCTCAAAGCCCCCATGCATGCAAAGCCCCGAAAGCCAATGTCAAAATCATGTCTTTACTATCAATCTCCAAAAATTAAGGTTTTGTTAAAACAAAGGACTATCTTTTGACAAACGTTATGGGGTGCCTAACACCTTCCCCACACGTAACCAAACTTCCAGACTCAAGCATCAAGATTTTTTGCCATTCACATTAGATTAGGAAAAATGTCATTTTTCTTAACCTAGGATTAGTAATAAAATCAGCTAGAAACAAGTGACTAATCACACCTTAGAAAAACCCAATGATTGGTGGCGACTCCACTTACCTTTGGTAATCCCTTAAAATTTGGCCCAGATTCCTGCCATAATGCCAAAGGTAGACCTACCTTCCTCCACTGAGAGAGAGAGCACCCGAAGCCTTATGCAAACCATGCCACACACTACACATGCACAAACAATCATTCAAGAGGGGCCTCCAACGGGCCCCCGCGCACGTGGGAACGTCACCATGATAGGTGGTCGACAAGAGGCTTTATAGAAGATCATATGACGGAATTCATCTCCTTTGTGTGACCGCCAAGGAAGCACGGCAAATAATTGAAGAGATTCACGAGTCAAGTTACGGGCCACACATGAATGTACATATGCTATCACGGAAGATAATGAGGCAAGGGTATTACTAGAATACTATGGAAGCAGACTGCGTAGCTCATGTTTGTAAGTGCCATTAATGCCAAGTCTGTGGAGATCTGAAGCACATTCCACCTATGCCATTACATACCATGACTTCACCCTGGCCGTTCTCTATATGGGGAATAGATATTATTGGAAAGATTCACCCAACGGCATCCAATGGTCATGAATTTATACTTGTTGTTATTGATTACTTCACTAAGTGGGTAGAAGTTGCTTCATACAAGGTTTTGAACTCAAAGAAAATTGCACAGTTTATTTAGACTAATATCATTTGTAGATATGGGGTACCACATGAAATTATCTCAGACAATGGGCTGCATTTCAAAGGGGAAACAGAGAAGCTGCTGCAACAGTTCAATATTCACCACCACAAATCTTCACCCTACCGTCCTCAGGCTAATGGAGCAGTTGAGGCTGCTAACAAGAATATAGGGCGAATCTTGAAGAAGAGCACAAAAAACTACAAGGACTGGCACCTACAATTACCCTATGCACTTTGGGGGTATAGGACATCGATTCGAACTTCCACAGGAGCCACTCCTTATCCATTAGTGTATGGGATGAAAGCAGTCCTTCCCATTGAAGTGTGTGTTCGTTCATTGAGAACAATACTGGAGAGTGAAATCCCTGAAGTAGATTGGTTGCAAAGCAGATATGACCAATTATGCATGATGGATGAGAAGAGACTCAAGGCCTTGTATCATATTCAATGTTACCAAATGAGGCTTAGGAAAGCTTTTGAAAAGAAAGTAAGAACTAGAGATTTGAAGTTGGGAGATTTTGTGCCAAAAGAGATCCAAGCCCCGATTCAAGAAACAAATGGGAAGTTCAAGCAAAATTGGGCATGTCCATATATTATCAAGCAGATATACTCTAGGGGGGCAATATGGTTGATGAACTTAGATGCAAACCCTTTTATTAAGCCAACCAATATGGATCATTTGAAGAAATACCACGTCTGAGATGGTAGTCTGAAAACACCACGTCTGAAGTGGTTGTAAATTATGTTGTTTCCCTTCTTAGGTTCGTCAAAAAAAGAAAAAAAGAAAAAAAAAAAGTAGGTTGAAAACTCGAAAGGGCGATCTACGCGAAAGGAGAGTAAAAAAAAAAAAAGTGAGAGAGCTTGCTAGGTTAAAAACCCAAAAAGGTGGCCTAGGCAAAAGTTAAGGCAAACAAAAAAATGAACTACGTGATGACTTGATCCTTCAACCAAGGAGGTACGTAGGCAACCATATATTGATCCGGTCACAACTTCCCCTAACCCACCATTTACCCATTAAGACCAAAAAAAAAAAAAAAAAAAAAAAAAACATCAACCATTCCATTAAGTCATGTCATTACACAAAAATCAAATCCCAAACCCTAAACCAAGCCATTAAAAAAACCAAACCCTAAAAACCTAAACCTTAAACAGAACCCTTAACCTGAAAGTCCTAAATAATTCTTAAACCTAAGAATTTCACATAATTCTTAAAATAAACATGTTCAAAGCCAAAAACAAGAAGATCATTTTGTCTTCAGTCTTTTCTCCTTTGATTGTTCATTAATTTCATTTATGCTAGGTACTTTGCCATCTTTGACCCTCCTTTTAAACTCGTAATTGTCAGCCTCGTGTCTTTCTCGATTGTCTTTGAGGAATTGTTTTCTCATAGCAACCATGTCAACCTCCTTGTCCGCAATCTTATTCACCAGCCAGTTAGAATAGTCTGTGGTCATCCTTTGAAAGTGAACCTTCACAAAAGATTGATCCACTCAGTCAGCCATCTCCAAGCCCAACAACATGTTCCTTATAGAAGTAGGATTTGTGGCCACAGGAGTAAAAGGTTTTCTTCCTTTTCCACCAGGCATTCCTTACTCATATTGGAACTGCCTCAAGAGTCTATCCACCTTATAGAAAGTTGCCCTCCTTAATCCAACTATGAAAATGTGATCTGATCCCGGATACCGCAAAAAAAGGGGTAGGCACTTCCACCAATAACAATTCCATCAAATTGAGGCACTAGATTTCTTGTTCAGAAATTTCACGCAGTCGCTCTTAGTTTGACACTCGGTTTTGAGGACAGCCCTATTGAGAAAATTGCCAGAACCATAATCAATAGCAGTAAGCGTGGCGATCATGTCTAGTCTCTCCATCAACCATATCTGCAAAGTCAAGGGACTTCTAAGAAAGTTTTTGTGACTCTCCACCATGAAATACAGAGTCCAGCCCTAAAGAGTTTCTACCAAGATTAGAGAAGCAGGATTATCACCATCTTTAATTTGACTCACAATACCTATGGCTCGAGCATCTGCGAAACCGGGCCTTCCAGTGCAAAGCAAAAGTTTTCCCATGAAGCAAAGAGCTAAGCCAAAATTCTTCTGCATGTTGTCAATCACTCCATGAGTGCGTTTGCTAATCAGTCTCAAAAGAATTGCATGAAGATTCACCATATGTCCTTCAATCATGCTACTAATAATTGAAGTAGGAAGTCCTAGAGCATTAGATAAAATCTCCCTATGTCTGGGATCACAAGAAACTATTACGGATTTCTTGTTAGGATCATAACCCAAAATAGTTGAAAATTCTTCAGTTGTGGGACAAATTTTAGCAATTTTCAACTGGAATACATGATCTTCAGGATCCCAGAACTTCAAGGCAGCATGAAGGAAATCCCACTTGATCTTGACATTCCTCAAGGCCTTGATTCCCTCCAGCTTATAAGCTGTGAAATTGGTCTTGGTGCTAAAATCAAAACTACGAACCCATCTATTGATATCATGAATGGTTGAATGAGAAAAATCTTGATTGTTTTCCATGGATAACTCTTGCTTGTGATTATTGTTTCTTGATAACTTTGATGCAGAGATTTGTTTGCAGGATAGATGCTAAAATAAGCTACCTGAGTCCTTAATCAGGTTCAAATAAGTTTCAAGAGTTTGTAGTTGACTAGGAAAGTGTTTTATGGTCTCAAATGGAGAAAATATTTTTTAAAAAACCCAAAAACACAAGAAACAAGTTGGAAAAGCACAAGGAAACGGCCCAAAATTGGGTGTGCTAGTTGACACCTTAAAGTGCTAGTCGGCACTCTAAGAGTACCGATCGGCACTCTCCAAGTGCTGATCAGCACTCCAAGGGTGCCGATTGGCACCTAACCCGGATAAGGCCCGTTTACCCTATTTTATGTTTTCGAGCACTTTTCAGATCTGTTATGACTCCGTTTTTCACTCAAAAAATTGATTGTGCAATAAAAGTTTAAAATTTTTCATGAATTGTCAAACTAAGCATTTAAACATGCCTTGTCCATTTGTTTTCAAAAAAAAATAAATCACCTGCATCACTGTTTTCAAAAAGGAGAAGGCAAGAAAATTGGTCAAATCAATTTTTTTCAAAGTCATGTATTCATCTCTTAAACTAGGGGCATTCGACCATGCCTTATCCCCTTTTTTTGAAACAAGTAAAAATCACTCATTCCTTTTCAAAAAAGGGAAAGAAAAATTCTTTTAAAAAATGAAGGGTTATCAAGCATAAAGTTTTCAAACTAGGGGCATTCAGTCATGCCACATTCAAGTAAGTGCAAATCCCATCAGGATTGGTCGAATAAGTATAAACTGTTTACAACAATTTACAACAGGACTTCATTAGGTGAATTCTAAACTTGTCTCGTTTAAAGTTTCAACAAGATCAAAAACAATCCAAAGGTAAAGAGCTAAAAGCTGAGATTAATAAAAATCTTCTAAGGAGTACTTTCTTGTTCTTGCAGGAAAATTAAAATACAAGCCAGACATTATTAGGACTCTGAGTCTGCCTGTGCAAAGATCTACTAAACCCGCCTCTAGAGGAGCCACCCTCAGTGTCTCCTTCCTGACTTGCATAAAACTGAGATTCTTGTTGTCATTTCTAAAGTTCAAGATTTATGATCCTTTCCTCCAAGGATCTTATGTTGGCATCAGCCAATGCCATTCGGGCATTCTGAAGAATTAACAACGACAAGTGTTAAATCCATTATCACAGAGGTTCACAAAAAAACACTCAGAAAACATCATCTTATACCCAATTTTCTTCATTGAGAATATATTGAGAAGATTGAGTGCGCGCTACCAATTGCAATCCTCCAATCATCCACATGCTTTCCTCCACAAGATCAATCTCGACCTATAACACAAATCCATCAGTTCATGAATAGCTTAAAGAGCAAAAAATGAGGACAAGAGACTAAAAGATTCAGGAACGCACTAGGTCACCCCAAGGGACATTTGGGGTGTGCTCCGGTCTGTATAAAGCCATAGAACTATACGACCCATCAAGATTCATCACTTCATATTGCCATGCAGGAAAATGAGAATATGTCTCCATGAAGGAACTAGAAGAGTCGCTAGCATGGCTAGGAGGGGGATTCTCTTCTTCCTCTTCCTCCTCTTCAGAAGATTAAGCTTGAAAGTGCAACATACAGATATTTTCACAAAAGCTGAAATATGGGAAATGAGTATACAAGATGACATGCAACTTGACTTCAGAAGGAAAGAGAGATACCGAGGTTACAAGAATGCTAGCTAGACAACCCTACAGTGAGTCTGAATGAATTCAAGATAATCTCTTGGTGTCCCTGACACAACATGGCCAACTCGAGCACAACCAATTTCTTCATTAGCTAGAAGGTCAGCTAGCCGAATGGTGGGACAAGGAGGAACCGGAATTGTCGCAGGAGGGTACACATGTTGAACCTGAGGCAACACTCGGTCACCAAGATACCAATACCTCGCATGGCCAAACTCAAACAATACTTTACGACCATTCAGCTCTTGAGCCCATTCACACTCAACATACTACTCACATCCAAGCTAAGGATCCAAAGACATTTGAAAATCACAAAGAACCCAAAATGAAAAGAAAACCAAACCACAACTAAACACAAAAACCCTTAACTAAAAAAAAAAATCTAGCGCCAAAAATAAAAATAAAAATAAAAAATCACATTAGCAACAGTTAAATTGTCGATCACCATATGCCAAACTTGCAAAGAACGTTTGGAAGGCATTGACAAATGATATTTGGGCAACCAACAAAGAATCCTTGGATACATGTCACCAACATCTTCCAAAACTTAAGGACCAACCCCAAAATATTCATACATCCAAACCTGAAAGAAACCAACATACATCATTACGACATAACCAAAATAACTTTCCAAAACCCACACATAGCCAAAAAATTCCAAACCTCACCTGCCAAACAAACGATGCACCTCCTAAGATTGAGAGACTATGCCTAAAAAGTTAAGTCACGAAATGCAAGAAGGTTACGTAAGCCATGCCACCCCAATCATAATTTTTGATTTGGTCAATATCCTTCAGACTCCACAAATAGCGCAAGCTCACAGTACTACCCATGTTTGGACATAAGAAAGTTCCAATGAAGAGAAGCATGAACATGCGTGTGCCGGTTGCTACAATCTTACAGTTTTCAATATTCTCATACAGCCACATCAAGGAGACATTTTTGCTCTTTAGTTTTGAAGGCATCACACCCAAAAGACTATTAATCTCTTTTGAAGTAAGGAAATCATTGACTTTGATTCTTTCATCTCCCAATCTTAAGCCAATAATGACTGAGAAGTCATAAGGTGTCAACATCACTTCACCAATGCCTGGAAAATGGAAAGTGCACGTAGTGTCCCAAAACCGCTCTGACAAAGTAAGGAGTAACTGGAGATCTTTGTTCTCATGAGTATCTTGATTCAATAAAGCTTGGAAAAAAGTCTGGAAGCCTGCTTCATCAATGACATTCTTAACATCTGGAGCCAATATCTCCCATATGCCTTTCAACATTTGTAGACTACCTCAACTCTTGAGGTTCCACAAAACAAAGTTGGCCAATCATCGAGATGTCCACTAATTACTCATTACAAAACACTCACTCCGAAAAAAAAAATCCCATGCCCCCATGCCTAACAAAAATTTGTTCCAACCAAAATTTGTCCATGTCCCACACACACACACACACACACACACACACACACACACAAAATCATGTCTAACACAAAAAATCCATACCACCACAATTTTTTTTTCCATACCCATGTCCATAAAAATGTCCATACTCATGAAACAAGACTTACACATTCCAACAAAATTTCCGCATTCATCAAAAATGAATTTGTTCAACCAAGCCTACACATCAAATTTTCACGACTTCAATGCCCACAAAATTCAAGCCAAAACACACTCAACAATACCACAAACTACGTATATTGCCAAATTTCATGAGTCACCAACATTGTCCAAGTTACACCATGCCAAATATCTCAACAATTCAAAAATGCCCCAAGGCCAAGATTACAACATGATTAACCATACAATATGCAAAATTTCAACAAGAGCAAATAACAACCAAATGACAATGTCTCAACACCAAGCTGTTAATAAAACATGAAATCAACAAATTTCCCAACAAAGAAATCCAAAAAAAAAAAAAAAAAGCTCACCTTGAAGTCCATTTTGGAGTGTGGAGCATGGGTCTTAGGGTCTTGGAGGAGCCCTTCTTCCTTATTCTATTCAAGTGATGGGTGATATTTTTTTTCCCATTAAAAGTGAGAAAATATGGTCTCTTGGAAGATGCCATTATCAATGCAAAAAATGGAGGTTTGGAGATGGGTTTAAAAAAATGGGTTTGTAGCAAAAGTGGTCAAGAACACAAAGATCTGGAAAAAAAAATGTTGAGGGAGATGAAAGAAAGCAAGTTGAGAAGCTTGGGAAAGTGATTTTCTAGAGAAGAAATTGTGTAATGAGGGAGAAAATGCAAGTAGGTGAAGTGTGTGAATAGTGACAATGGAGGAAGAGGGAAGAGTGAAGAAAAGATGAAGAGTTCATCAAGTTTAGAAAAGAGAGTTCATCAAAGAAAAGGGATACTACACCCCATCAAGCTAGGAATGAAGAAAAAAAATCCATCAAGGAGAGATAAAATTTTGAGAAAGCATCAAACTGTGAGAAAAAAGAGAAGGCCATCAAGCTAGAAAAGACTTCAATAAAAGAAAAAGAGAGAAGTGAATGCAAGAATTATCATCAAGCTGTGAGAGAATACTGATTCATCAAAAGACACAAGAGACATGAGATTCCATGAAAGATCATTCAAGTTGAGAAGGATGAGCAAAAATGAAGATTCATCAAGAGAAAAATCTAATCAAATTGAGGAAGATGAGGAAAAGAAGAAGTAAGATACATTTCCTCAACAAAAAAAAAAGTGTGTTCAGTCAGATCAAGAAAAATGAAAGTGCATTAGAAAGGATAAGAGGGTATCAAGGAGAAATGCAAATTCATTCAAGAAAGATGAAAGTTTGTCAAATTGAAAGAACAAAAAAATATACATATATATGCAATTGAGTACAAGCCAATATAATTCCAAAACAAATTCAAAAAAATTCAAATCAAAAATCAAAAAAAAAAAACAAAAAAAAAAGAGCTCGCTAGGCTGAAAACCCAAAAGGGCAGTCTAAGCAAAAATTCGAGCCAAAAAAAATTCAAAAAAAAATTTTGAGAAAATTTTTTGTTTTGGTTTTTTTTTTTTTTAGAAAAGAGAAAATAAAAAGGAAAAAACTTTTCAAAGATTTTCAAAAATAGTTGACATCAATTTCAAGAGAAATTCCATTTTGAAGAAAGAAGAAAATAAATTTTCAAAAATGATCAAGAACAAAGGGTACCATTTTTCAAAAAGGAAGTTTCAAATTCCAAATTTCAAACTGCAAATTTCAAATTTCAAGTTTCAAATGTCAAAGAAGAAAAAAAAAATCTTTTTCAAAGGACAACAAAAATCGATCAAAGTTTTCTTTCTAAAAAGGGAAATTCAAATAATTCAAATCAAGAAAAGAGAAAGGAAGATCATACATCTCAAAACAACGGAACAACAAAGCACTCATCATTAAAAGTCTAATTCCAAATTTTAATCTTTTGCAAGTGAAACCCCAGGTTCCGAGGTAGAAAAGCCCATTAGTTACCTTCCATTCAAGATCGAGGTAGAGAAGCCCCTTGGTCGCCACAATTCAAGGTTGAGATAGAGAAGACTCTCAATCGCCCCAGGTTCCAAGGTAGAGAAGCCCCTTGGTTACCTTCCATTCAGATCGAGGTAGAGAAGCCCCTTGGTCGCTTGAATTCAAGATTGAGATAAAGAAGCCTCTCAATCATCCTAGGTTCTAAGGTAGAGAAGCCCCTTGGTTACCTTCCATTCAGATCAAGGTAGAGAAACCCATTGGTCACCACAATTCAAGATTGAGATAGAGAAGCCTTTCAATCGTCTCAGGTTCCAAGGTAAAGAAGTCCCTTGGTTACTCTCCATTCAAGATCGAGGTAGAGAAGCCCATTAGTCGTCACAATTCAATATTGAGATAGAGAAGCTTCTTAATCACCCCAAGTTCTGAGGTTGAGAAGCCCCATAGTTACCTTCCATTCAAATCGAGGTAAAAAAGCCCCTTAGTCGTCACATTTCAAGATTGAGATAGAAAAACCTCTCAATCACCCTAGGTTCCAAGGTAGAGAAGCCAATTGATTACCTTCCATCCAGATCGAGGTAGAGAAGCGCCTTGGTCGTCACAATTCAAGATTTAGATAAAGAAGCCTCTCAATCGCCCCAAGTTCTGAGGTAGAGAAGCCCCTTGGTTACCTTCCATTTAGATCAAGGTAGAGAAGCCCATTGGTCATCACAATTCAAGATTGAGATAAAGAAGCCTCTTAATCGCCCCAGGTTCCGAGGTAGAGAAGCCCCTTAGTTACCTTTCATTCAGATCGAGGTAGAGAAGCCTTTTAGTCGCCGCAATTCAAGATTGAGATAGAAAAGCCTCTCAATCATCCCAGGTTCCGAGGTAGAGAAGCCCCTTGGTTACCTTCTATTCAGATCGAGGTAAAGAAACCCCATGATCAACCCCTACATGTAGATTGAGATAGAGAAGCCTCTCAATCCACCCCAAGTTCAGACTGAGATAGAGAAGCCTCTCAGTCACCTCAGATTTCAAGATTCATTTTTATCAATTATCAAGTAGGTCAAGTATTCCCAATTTTCATTTTGTCAAAACACCAAAACACTAGTTCTATGTTCCCAAGGTTTTAGGTTCTAGGGTTAGGTAATCTTTAAAAAGTCAACCTCAATTAAATCATGGCTGCTAAAATTAGTGTCTTTGTTTTACACTGACATTCACTTTGCAAGCTCAGTCAATGAGGGTCATTCTGTAAACACTCGATTTTGCACCCATAATTTAATCAAAGAAGATGGCTAGAGTGACCATTCATATATCCAAAATTTAGAGTTGCATTACATGCATTAATTCATTCATCACATATCATAAAATGATCTCGAGGTTCTAACGGTCGCGACGGTATGTCAGATTTCCAAATCGGACTGTCAAATTGAAAGATATCACATGATCAAGTTTGCACAGTCTACATGCATTTTGTTTGGGTGGAACCAACCACGCATGATTAGCTTAAATTAATTCTGATTAGCTAAACAATTAAAATTAATTAAATAATTTTGTGATTGGTTGGCGGTTAGTGTCAAAAGTAAGCCTGCTTACTTGGGAATAAAGTTGATAATCAAGACTTTTTGGAATATTTATCTACAAGATAATTATCACTTTAAAGACCTGAATTTCTGGATAAATGGATTAATTTTTAGAATACGGATTAAAAATGTGTCTAAGTACAATTCTCGGCTCAAAAATCCTCAAAAAAGGAGTCCAAATTGGACCAAAACTCAAACACGAGCTCGACACCCAAAAGGGCCATTCAGCACTCTTGGAGTGCCGATTGGCCCAAATTCGTGGCTCGGTCCGAGGACTCCTTGATTGAGATAAAGCCTATCTTTTTCAATTTTTTAGAGATAAGGAGGAATTCCACTTCGTATCTGATCATTCAGCTAATTTTTCGAGGCATCCCAACCTCTATAAATAGAGGAAACAGATCAAAAGTTGGGGTTCTTCTCTTCTGACTTTTCAATTCCCCTTACGTTAAAGATGTTCTGGAGGCTTTTGCTTTAGGAACTTCTTTTTTGTAAGTAAAATATTTTAGGCTTCAAAAAGGTGAACAAATTTCTTTGAATCCTAAAATATTATTTCATTAGAATAGCACGCTCATGCAAGAGGTATTCTGTTTTTCTTCTTTCATTAATTTTGTTTATTGTTTGATGCATGAATATGTTTAGCATGTCTTTATTATGTTATGTTCTTGATATGGTTACCATGCTTAAATACGTTGCTAGAATTTTCTTTAACATGTGCTTAGGTGTTTGTTTATTGTAATTTTTTTTTTCTTAAGTTTTAAAATCTGCAATTGCTTACAATTTTTTTTTTTCTAAACATAAAAATTGGTCTGTATTTTTCAGATCAGATTTTTTTTAACACAAAAATTGATCTGTATTTTTCAGATCTAATTTTTTAAAAGACTCAAAAACTTATCTGTATTTTCATATTTGATTCTTTTTAACATAAAAACCGATCTATATTTTTCATATCTAATTTTCTTTTAAACACAAAAATTGATCTGTATTTTTCTTATCTGGTTCTTTTTAACACAAAAACTAATCCATATTTTTCAAATTTGATTTTTTTTAACACAAAAACTGTTCTGTATTTTCATTAAATATAGATCAGATTTTTTTAGAAAAAGTTTTCTTTATTACAAAATTTCAAAGTTTGAAATTTAAAAGAAGGAATTGAAAGTTAGGTTGAAGTCTTGTCCTTTTTTTTTTAATATATGATGCATGTATAATAAATTTATCTCATGAATGTGGATCCTCTTTCAAAAAGTCTTTTTTTTTATTTCTTTTACATAAAAAAATTCATAAAAAAAAATTTAAAAAAAAAAGATCTGATTTTTCTTGATAAAATCACCCTTTTTTAACTTTACACAAAACAAATCTGATGCATTTTAACAAAAATCTTATTCTTTGTTTTACATAAAAACAAATCTGATTTTCTTTACAAATCCAATTTTTTTATTCACAAAACAGATTTAATACTTTTAACAAAAATCTTCTATCTTTTATCTCAAAAAAAAAAACAAAAATCTTATTCTTTCTTTTACATAAAAACAGATCTAATTTTTTTACAAATCCAATTTTTTTATTCACAAAATAGATCTGAATTTTCTTGAAAAAGAGGACACATCCATAAGGCAAATTTATTTAAATTAATTTTGTCAAGTGTATGTCGTGTGTGTTCAACATATCATTCAACATCATGCAAAAATGGTATATTGGTCATTAGAGTCTAAAAGACCAGACTCTGTCTGGGCGGAATGGGTGCCTAACACCTTCTCATTCCGTAACCTAGCCCCTGAGCTTAGGATTTTTGGATAGGCAGATTAGTGTTTTGTCTTTTTAATTTTGGTAGATTATAACTAGGACCCAAAGTCTTGTAAGGTTAATTTACCAAAGTTGTACTTTTCTTTATTCAATCAATGACAATGAAGTATTTTGATCATGTAATTTGCATTTATTTTTTCTTTTTCTTTTTGTATAAAAAATAAGTGGCAACTCCACACCACTTACCCAAAAAGAAAGGTGCCCTTAAAAGCACCCGAATCTCTTTTTTGAGAGCACCCCAAATTTTTGCAGTCTTTCACAGGACCAAAGTGGAAATGGGGTGAAAATGTAGGGACAAAAATAGTATTTCCACCTTAATTTTTTTATTCCATGTAGCCGTAAACATGTAATCTGATGATGTGGCATAAAAACAATTTTTTAGTTTGGCCATTAGTCACGTCAATATTTTTCATCCATCACTTAATGTTATGAACTATTTTGACACAATACCAAAAGGTTAAAGACCAAACTGACATAATTAAAACGTTAGAGGCTAAATTGACACAAAATATAAAAGTTAGGAACCTATAATTATTTAGAATTCGATAGTTACAACGAGGGAGAAGGAATTTGAATTTGGACGGCTCTTATAGAAATTCTAGAATGTACGAACTACAAAATTTTTGACAATTATTTCAATTTAAAAACAAAACCTTCCCTACAATTTTTTCCTATTATGTCAAGAATCAATAAATGCTTTGACTTTGATTAAATTTGGTGCATACAACCTCACCATAAACCCTACCCTCAACCAATAGGATCATTACACATCATTTAATTTAAATTTGACTAAAAATAGGCCAATCAGAATTAAGAAATTACTGAGTTCAAAATTACTGAGCGAAGGGCTAATACTATCTCTCCATCATGCACATGACATGCTGTTGGTGGAAAATACTCTCTCTACAACATGCACATTATTTTCTTTTTTGTTATTTACGTTTTCCTATAAAGATAATAGTTTGCATTCTATGCACAGCTTATGATGATTGATAAGCATTTTTTGATCTTCAATTTGTCCTCTTAAGAGTGATCCTACTTCTTTGGATTTATTTTACTGAAAGATAGTATTAAAAGGCAATATTTTTAAATGCTTTCCTACCACTACTAAATTTGTGACATGTGAATTACTCTGAAAATTGGTCTCGTCTAATTTTCTGTTTCTTTCTTCTAAGATTCTATTCCTATTTTATCACGTCTAATTAGTAGTGCATCTCATGCTATCTGTTAAGTTCATATTTAATTTTACTTCTCCCTGTTGGGATGAGATTCATTAGATTTCAAGGCAAACGCAGATTGGTTCCCCACGCCCCCCTTCTCTCTCTTCTTCTTCTCGCCCTCTCTTAGTTGGTTGAAAGCTAATGTTCGTGAAAGCTACATGACTTACATAATAATGAAACAGAAACATATGAAGAAATTCATCTTGTTCCAAGTTGGTTGGATGGTATTTTACATGTCAAATCCCAACAATATGCTATGCATTGTGATGCAATATATAAAAGAACAAATAAAGCTGGCCTGGTAATGTCATTAACTATTTCTCACAAACTTCCTTGGAAATTTCTAGTGTTTTAATTTTCTACTTAAATTAAGATTCATCCAGCTGTCTGAACCTTTCAAAATTTTTAATTTGATTTTTGAAAATGGCCAAACAGTCATTAAGAAATTGAGTTGCACATGAAGACTACAAATGATGGCAGAGTTAATGTTGTGGTTTCCTGGTAATCACATATGTGCTCTGATATTTGTTTCCTGTGGCAATATTCTTTTCCAAGATGGTTCTGCTGAATTTGTGTGTCTCTGCATATTCAGATGGATACTTCAACTTGATTGTGAATGGACTATCTTTTACTCTCAGCGGCCCAAAACATTACTTGAAAATATGGAATACTAGACTAGCTTGTACAGACCAAAACATAGTACGCATACTGCAATTAGAAATCATAAATACGTACCAAATTACTTGGCACAATACCATATAACATCAAATTCAAAGGTACATAACAAAATCATGCATAATAACAGCTTACATCACAAGTTCACAACCCCTAAAAATGAAAAATTCTAATGAGGCCATAGGAAAGATCCCATTGCAAACATTCTCTTATGGTCAACATCCCCAATGATTGGTAGCCCATAGTCTCTAAGCAAACAATCAAGCTTCCACTCCGGCATGGTCTCATAGTCAGCTTCGGTGTAACTAGGTAGTGCAGTGGCATCTGAAAGTCCTCACACCTCTCCCTTGTGTGCAGCTCATTGGGTCCTCCGTTGCCTATTTTTTGAAAGGTTCTACTCACTGATTCCATTCCCCCTCCACTAATGTTTCTATTTCCAAGTAGTATATTTTGTTGTCACTATGGGCAACTATATATGCAGAGGTTTAGCAAACTGGTCTGGCCTATTTATAGAGAGTTTTGTGTTGGATGGCTTGTGTTTAATGTGTAAGGAGTATTCTGCAAGAAAGGTTGTTATTGACATTTGTTATGGAAAATGTTAAAGACGCAAACTATTTTTTTTTTTACAAAATGCTAATGTGGTGAGTGGTTATTAGAAAGTAAAATAGTGATGTCAGTGAGACGAAAACCAATAAAAATGTTGTAAAATGGTTTGTGATTGTAATATTACTCTAGTTGTAATAGGTTTTGATTTCCAAGTGGAAGCTATGTGGCAAAAAATTGCACAAGAGAAATATAGAATTTTGCAGGGAATGTTTTGCTTTTAAATAAAAATAATTGTCAAGAACCTTGTAGTTTAGTCAGCACCTTCTAGAATTTATATAAGAGCCATCCAAATTCAAATCTCTCCTCCCTCTTTGTAACTATCAAATTATAAATAAATTTAGAGTAAAGTATGTATTTGGTCCCTAACCTTTACACTGTGTGTCAACTTTAGGACCAAACTAACACAATTGAAACATTAGGGACTAAATTCGTAATTTTACCCTTTTATTTCTTTGGTTATCTACTTTGGGTTTTTATTCTTTTCTTTATTTTTCAGGTTTTTATTCAATAGGAACATGAGGGTAAATTTGTACAAACAAATCCTCTCATTTTTCTTCTCAACTAAATAAAAAATGTTTTCTATCCCTCGACTTTTTCACTCTCCCAACCAAATATCATGAGAGAACTAAAATCTTTTCTATCCCCTATTCTTCCATCCCCTCCCTCTTTTCCATCCCCTAACCAAACATAGCCTTAGATCCTATCTTTTCACCCTAGTCTTGGAAATATTCAGCCAGATTTCACTTGATAATTTCAAGAGTGCCTACACAAACATGTCTCTTAGGCTACGTTTGTTTTGGCTTCAAACCATTTTCGGAAATACTTTTACACCAGCGTGTGTGTTTAGTAGGTAGTAGGTGCAGAAAATTGGATCAAATGGAATTGGTTTTCTGCGTTGACTGTAAAATAAAGCTTGAAGGGTGTAAAACCATTTCAGGTTTTATTTTACCTTCAAATGAATTACACCCGAAGAAAATAGAAGAGAGAGAGAGAAACAGCAAGGAGATCGCACCAGAAGCACTGGTCTCGTCGCACCTAGCACCGATGAGATCGTACCCATAGTCGCCGTTGGAATCTCATCGGCGCCGCCATCTAGACCGTCACCACCCAAAACCGATCTCGTCCTCAACCCACCCAAGACCGAGCTTATTCGTTGAGCAATGCCCAAACCACAAGGCGTCGTCTGAAGTCCCCTCCAGCTTCATCATCCCCTCCATTTTTTCTTGTTCAAACTCAACCCGATTTGGTTGCATCCCACCACACCCATCCCTGAAACCCAGAAAACCCATTCCTCAAACCCACTCCGATGAACCCACCACTCCGACGAACCCATTCCGCAAACCCATTTCTTAAACCCCCACTGGCCGCCACCGCCTCCATCCACTTCGATCCTCTCTTTCCCTATCTATCTCTCTTTCCCTCAATCTCTCACTCTTTCTTCCTCCTCTCATCGAGTTTGTGAATAAAAGATGTTTTTATTTTGATTTTTTGTTGTGTTAAGTGTATATTTTGAATTTTTCTGTTATAAAATTTGTTTGGGAGTTGAGAAAATGTGAAAAAATTGAAGGAAAATAGCATTTTCATAATGTTACCAAACACCGGAAATCGTTTTCTAGACTATTTTCCATTGCAGAACCAAACACCCGGATTTTATTTTCCTTACAGGAATTCACTTTCCCCTGCATTCATTTTACACTCGGAATTTGATTTACATTGAACCAAACACAGCCTTAGAGTTTCAATTGTTTGTTTCTCAAAAAAAGAAAAAAAAAAGTTTCTATTGTTTAGTAACTAGAGCTTGTTTGGAAAGTCCAAAAACTGAGTGATATCACTCAGTTTTCATGATCTAACATCCAAAACTTATAAGTCCCACGAATGATGTAGTGTTTGGCTTGATTTTGGAAGTTTGTTTCCATCACTTTAAAACTCAAAATTTTGAGTTTGGTAGATGGAAACTGAAAACACAATTTTGGTGTTTTCAAATTATGAATGATGAGTGATAGTGGCAAAATGGTAAAAAAATAAAATTTGTGGAACCCATTCTCTTGACTTGTCACGGTCAAGTAATAATGCCATACCACTTTTTTATCTTTTCCTTTTTCTTTCTTTCTTTCTTTTTCTACTAAGTTCCACCGGCTTCCTCTTTTTCTTTTTTTTCCTTTTTTTTTTGCTTCTTCTCTACTTCTTCTTTCTTTCTTCTTCATACCCACTCCACCACCAACAACATTTTCTTCTTCTTCTTCTTCATTCTTTCTTTTTCTTTCTTCTTTCTTCTTCTACTAAGTTCCACCAGCTTCCTCTCTCTTTTTTTCTTTTTTGCTTTTTCTCTACTTCTTCTTTCTTTCTTCTTCATACCCACTCCCACCACCAACAACATTTTCTTCTTCTTCTTCTTTTTCTTCTTCTTCTTCTTTCTTTCTTTCTTTCTTCATTAGACCCACTCCACCACCAACGGGTTTTTTTTTTTTTTTCTCCTCTTCTTCCTAGTTTTGTCTTTCTTTCTTTTCTTCTTTTTCTTTCTTTCTTTCTTTCTTTCTTTCTTCTTCAGACCCACTCACCATGTTCATCCACGCATAAATATATACCCAGAAACAGAAACCCACTCCTCATTTTCGTGATTTTGGTCTTCAATCTAAGGATTCCTGGGTTTGGATTTGGGTTTTCTATGTTTGTGGGTTTGGGTTGGCAATTTTGGATCTTCGATCTGAAGATTTTATGTTGGTGTGTTTGGGTTTTCAGTGTTTGTAATTGTGGTTTGAAGCTTGGGCTGTGATGGAGGTGGGTTTGTATGGTAGGTGGTATTGATGATTGGAAATTTTTTCTTTTTGTGGGTGTAGCTGATTTTTGGATTTTCTTTTGGTTGAGATTTTTTTTTTCATTTTGTGGCCGTTAGTGGTGTTGACAATGGTGGGTTCTAAGTTTGCCATTGATGGTGGTGATGGACTTAGGAGAATATAAAAGAGGGGAAGAGAAAATTGACACGGGTAGCAACCATAACCCCTGTGTGGTGTCAATGAGGTGGGTTCCACCATTTTGGCAAAAAGTGGACTTAAAAGTTGAGATATGTGATTGAGTTTGTAACCAAACAATAATTTTGAATTTTTGAGTGATAGTAGGGCTTGGGTTATGAGTGATGAGATTTGAGTTAGAGTTATGAGTTATGAGTATTGAGTTATGAAAACTAAGTCATGTCTAAACCAAACGGGCAATATTCTAAGTGAACTGAATTTTAGCCCAAAGTGGGATCCAGTAGCATTTCCTAAAAGAGGGGAACATTTCGGGAATTTGGGCTTTATTAGTAGGAGATGAGCCACAATTACTCCCAATCATGTGGCCCGCAATTGGGTTTATCCTTTATAGGACTCGTAACAATTTCCAGATTTTTTTTTCAACAACTTTTTATCACAAACCAGATTAGGTCACTCAATGTTTTTTAGAAGAGTCCAAATATGAAATATTTTTACGAAATTTTAATGTTAAGATCACGTTTAGAAGTACTTTGCTTACTAATCTACTCCAAGATAGCTGTTGTTGACATCCTAAACCCAAAATTCATCAAAGTATGAGATTATACACACTTAATTGGCTTAAATTCTTCTAATCTTGTAATCCCCCAAATTTCAAAATCCTAGACTATGGAATTTTAAAAATATTAGGAACAATTTCTTACCCTATGAATGCTTTGAGCCTTTAAATTATCTAGTGTGTAGTCCCGTGCATATACACAGATACAATTAAAAATTTTAAAAGAGGTTCTAATTATACATGATATTAGTTTACACTTTTTTTAAATAATTCATTTCTAGAATATGTAATGGTTTCTCATTATATATATATATATATATATATGATTTAGAATTTAATTGGTTTTAGACTCTTCGGTTTTTGCATCAAATAATTCCCTTGCCACAAAAATGAAAAAATACATAGATTGACACATGGAGAAAAATTGGATTCCAATTGAAATCCAATTTATAATCTAATTAGATTTGTACACTTCGATTTTTACACTCAATAATTCACTTTGCACAAAATTAAAAATTAAATAGGACACATGGCGCAAAATTGAAAATCTAATTAAAATCTAATTGGATTTTTTCTTAACTTTGCCTATATATATATATATATATATATGTATGATCTTGCTTCCAAAGATTTAAACCAAATAACAATTAATTAACTTGGTTTTTCAAAAAACCTCTTAAGAAATATAAGGTTATATTTGGTAACAGTTTTTATTTTCTATTTTCAAAAACTTATTTTTGGGAATATAAAGAAAAAACAATTTTCTTATATTTTGAAATAAAAAACATATTTGGTTAGTTGAAATTAAAAAAAAAAAAAAATACTAAAATATGTTGTTACTAGGATTTGAACTCTAATGCTAGCTCATTGAATGAGACATATTCATTAAATTAAATGTGTGTTTTCATTGACTTTTGAAAATTATAAACTGAAAACAATCTTTTACATGTTTTTAATTTCCTTCACAAATTGAGTTTTGAGAACAGTTTCTATTTTCTGTCCATTTTAAGTTGCCAAACAAGTTTTTTAATCTCAAAAATAGAAAAAAAAATTGGAAATATCAAATAAGGAGAAAAAACAATTACCAAACATACCCTAATTTATTTTTAATCCCAAAATAAGTTTACTTAACTACTCCTTCAATACCCTTTTTTTTTTTTTTGGTATTACAGTACTTTTATAGTTTCATCATAATTTGTTTAGAGGATGAAAGCTCGAAATGTGTGAAAACACAAGAGCTTGTTTAGACTCCCAATTCAAATTATGGCTTGATTGATTTTACACTAACTTAATACTAAGTGCGGAATAGTGTAAACGCAAGCAAACAAACAAGAAAGCTACTCTACTTCATAATTAAAGCAACACAGCAGTAAAATGAAATAAACAAGAGTAGGGAAGAGAGATGCAAACACAGATAAAACCGAGACGTGTTATCGAAGAGGAAACCGAAGAACTCGGCGAAAAACCTCTCCGTCGCCCTCCAAGCGGAAATCGATCTACTAGACAATCAATTGGGATACATGGGTAAGCAAGAGACCCTCCAAGCCTAATCGACTCTCTATACCTAAGCCATCCAAGCTCCTACTCCAATAAGGCTTCTCGGAACCGTGTCTTGTCTAGCTCTCCGGATCCCGCAACAAGCTCTATGTTGCATCTGCCATCCTTAGCTTCTTCCAATGTTTCCCAGCAGCACCAAAATCTCACTGGACACTCTCAAAAGGTGTGGTAAGTGTTTGGGCTATTGACCTCTCAATGGTATGGAAATGGAGAGGTAGGAGATGAGGAAATCCCACAAACAAAGGTGTAGAGAATTGTTGGTATCACAATTTCTAACTCTCAAGTGTTTTAGCTAGGGTTTTCTCTCAGAAGCTCTCTATCACATTTGTGGGTAATATGGGTATATATAATAAGGGTACAGAAAGTGTGTATCAGGCAGTACAAACTGACAGAACAGAATGTCTCGCAAGTGTCTCATGGGAAGGCCTTACCCGCGAGATACTTGCGAGACACAGATGTCTCCATCTGTACAGACTCTTCGCATTCTAGTCATATGCAAGGCACATGCTTCACTTTACGGGAAGCTTAGTCGCGAGACACCTGCGAGAATTCTTCTGGCTTCACTTGCTTGAGTCTTCACACTCTCTCTCTATAACACACAACCCTTACAATCACATCTCACAATAAATACAGGGTACACAAGATTGAATAAAATTACAATCAAATTTGGCACAGAATAAAAGCCAACAAAATACATATTTGTAAATCACAACTTTACAGAGGATACCAACTCTAATTTAATAAAAAAAATTGTAATGTGAATTTGTTTAGTATACATATTATTTAGCCTAATAAAATTGCGATATATGATTTGTATTTTAACCACCTTTTACGGTCATGAAAATTTTGTTGACGTGAAGAAACAAAACTGGTATATAAACAGATGTTGCACAGCAGGTTCTAAAAAGGTTTAGAACTTCCATTCTATTAGATTAGATATGAATATGATACAGTCTAGGGTACATTTGATGGGAGAATTTTAGACAAAATGAAAAATGAGGGAAAGAAAATACAAAGAGATTGGGATTTCACCCATTTGATATGATTGAAAATTAAGAGAATAGTAAAAGAACTTTGTAACTTTACTGGTACCTTATAGTGTTTTTAATGAAGAAATTAGAGTTTAAATCCTTTAACCTTCAATCATCGAATTATTTATATATATATATATATATAGTCATCTAAATCAAAGACAAAAGAGGAAAGAAAATAAGGAAAGACAACACAATTATAATTTTGTCCCTCATATAAACTTAATATTCATTTGTTAATAAATACATTATTATAATAAAAAATTTGAGTATTTTGAAAAATATTTACAAAAAATTGTTTCTTATATTATTTCTTTCATTCTTTTTGTCTCAACAAAACAAAGGAAAGTTATATGAATTTCTATCATCACTATATTTTCATCTCCTCAACTAAACAGGATCATAAACGAAAATTCTTCAATCAACCCATGAAATAATGATAAACTGTGAAGTTAGAGCATCCACAGCAGTGGAGCTAAAAATTTAGCTTTTTAGCTCCACCAAAAGTTACTTTATCTAGTTTACCTATATACATGCTGCAGCAGTGAATCTATTTTAGCTTTCAACATAATAAAATAATATAAACATTACAATAAAATAATATATCCCCTACAATAAAATAATATATCTACTACAATAAACAATAATCACAACCATCCGCAATCGCTACCGCTGTCACTACCACCACCGCCGCCGCCATCAACTCTTCCTCCGCCACCGCAATCACTACCGCTACCACTACCACCGCCACCGACTCTTCCACCGCCGCCACATGATAGAATAATATATTCTCTACAATAAACAACAATCACAGCCACTACAATCACCACTGTCACTACCGCCACCGCCACTACCACTGCAACCGCCACCATCAAAAAAATTATTTTTTTCTCACCAATATAGTAATAACCTATCACTTAAAATTTATTACAAAAATATTGTGGTAACATTTCTTAATTTTAATTTCTTATTATTCTTTATTTTATTTTTCCCATTATTTTCATCCAAATACACGTTTCTTTTTTCTTTTTCTTTTTTTTTTCTTTTTAACTCTTTGTTTTTCTCCTCCACACACGTATACTCCTCTTTATCTTCACTCTATCTTCACTTGCATTTTTTTTTCTACTTCAGCTTTGTCTTTCTTTCTCTTTCACTCCATCTTCATCGTCGCCCCCACAACAGCCACATCGGAAAACACAAGCCCACTGCTACAAACACAAACACAAGCCCACTACCCACAACAGATCGGAAAACACAAACACAAACCCACATCGGCGTTGGGCATGAGATAGCAGAGAGAGGGTGGAGCTCGGAGGTTCGGCCTTTGAGGTGGAGATTTAGAGAGAGAAAATGCAAGATAGAGACCCACGTCGGCATTGGGCAAGAGATAGCAAAGAGAGAGGGGGTGGAGTTGTGGGGAATGCAAAGAGTGGTCGGCGCTGGGTTGGGGCTTTGGTCGGCGCTAGGCTGGGGCTTCGGTCGGCGGCAACGGACTAAGTAGAGAGGCACTGGCAGCAGAGAGTAGATGAGGGAGAAAAAAAAAATGAGAAGGAAAGAGGAAGAAAGAAGAGAAGCCGGAGAGAGAGTGAAAAAGAAAGAAATAGAAAATATTTTTTTAATGGAAGAGGAGAGAGAAATTTAATAAAATAATATATATATATATATATATATATATTTTAGCTCTTATGAACAGTGCACATCTATAGATAGATGTGCACTGTAGCAATGGAGCTAAAAATTATAAATTTAGCTCCACTGCTGTGAGTATGATTTTGGGGTTTGAGGAGCTAAAATATAGCAATATGGCAATATAGCACCACTGCTGTGAGTGCTCTTAAGGACCTGTTTGGTTGTGTTGTTTAAACAACAATTGTCGTTGTTTAAACAACACAACACATATTTCCGTAATACTTTTTTACCCACACGTATTTTCACAATACTTAAACAATATTACTAGAATAATATTACTAAACGGCCTTTAGGAATGTTTATCAAATCAATAGTGCTTGATACTCTATATGAATGGAATTTGGTCTACATACTTCCATTCCGTAGTTGTTGTAAATTATCATTGGACCAAAACAATGTCTGTCAACCTAGTTGTTGTAAATTAATTATCATTAGACCAAAACAGTGTTTGAAAACCCAGAACACTAGGCATTATATACTCACTTTCTGTTCCTCTTTCTCACTTAATCTATCAAACAGTGAAAACTATTAATTAAATTTGGTTCTAGCTTAGATCGAGTAATTAAAACATATATGTCCCACACCTTTTTTTTTTCTTTTTTTTTAAGTGGTATGGCAAAGAAGCTTAACATATGCAATGACTTTACAGTCTGAATTAGCTGTACAAATCACTATTTAAATTAAGTGTGCATTTCGTGTCTTAGCTACTATTAGGACTTAGGAGTTAAAATTTACAAGACTGCAAAGACTTTGTTGCTCCATCCAAAAATTAAAAAAGACTTTGTTGTTGCAAATTGAATGGAACCCTTTACTTCTTTTCCTTTTTTTCTTTTTTTAATTTGTTGCCAACTTGCAAATTGACAGACTAATTATGCAACATTTGACCTTTGGAGTGCTGTTGGGTTAAAGTAGCTTGACCTCGATTAAATAATTCAATTATCCAAATTGATTAATTAAGTTCAATTGCATGCAAAATGTGAAGGTACCAACAAATCACCAAAATTACTAAGTGTAACTGAAAATAAATTAAACATGGCAATTATTTGTTGATAAATGGAGAAAACCTCACAAAACAAAAACCCTACTGGGTGATTTTAAGGTCACCACTCCTAAGAATCTACTAATCAACAATCAAGAGATTATAAGTATAAGAAATCTTACCAACTACCATGGCCTATTCCGAAATACCAACCTACAGTTGAACCTTCGCTCCAATACCCAATTGGACTTGATTTTGTAGTAGCTTTCTTTCCTTTGATGCACAAACCTCTAATTTGTAACTAACCCTTTGTATGGATCCTAGTACGTGACTAACTCCAACAACTTGAACAGATGTTGTTGGCTGCAGAGTTCTTCACTTCATCAACAATGAAGATTAGGAAGCACTTGGTTACAAAACCTTATAGTGTACAAATGCAATAGCTTTACACAGAGAAAATAAGTCTTTTGGTCTCTATATCCGTGTGTGAAGCCTCTTAAAATAAGTCTTATATATGTCTAGGATTATGAAAAAAGAAACCCTAAACAAATACACAGGACTGGGCCGAATTTCATATCTGGAAATTCTAAAATTGTAATTATCAATAGATCAAGCTGCTATTGAACTATCTATATATCGAGCTTCATATTAAGTCTCAATAGCAAACATCTGTCAAGCTATCTGTCGAGACTTAATAAACAGTTTTTCTTCACTTGTTTCTTGGATCAATCTTCATGTCTTTAATACTTGACTTGAACAATATGTTTCTTGAAGTACTAAACTCATTTTAGATCTACCCAATTACAAGTAAAATGTATTTTGTTAAAAAATTAGTCAATTACAATAAATAATGACCCTAACAAGTGCAATCACATCAAATCATGTACTGGTTCTCAAAGAAAAAAAAATCAAATCATGTACATATAGCATTGAGTATTTGAATAGTGGGCCAGCTCAAAGCAATCCAAAATAGGGAACTCTGATGGGTTTGGGTCTTGGCCCAGATACATAATATGTTAGATTTTGAGTTTTAATCTAAGCTTAGCCTAGGCCGTATGTAACCAAAATTGCAGCGAAAGCCCACTGGGTCATAGCGGTTAGCGATTTGTGAAGCTTCTTCCCACTAGTGCTAGTCATCTTTATTTCAAACTTAACTGGGCCAATTGAATGCGATTGAAGACCCAACACTAAAACACCACTTTTACTTTGGTGCTTTCTATTTTTTGTTTCTTGTGATCCAACCCAAGTCGAAAAACCAAGACTTGGACCAATATAACACTGCATCTACTCCTTCTATCTACTCCAGTAAATTAAGGGTTTCTTCTTTTGTTTTGGAAGAGCAATATTGTGATTTATGAAACATGGTGCATATCAACTCAAAATCGATAAAAAAAATAAAGTAGTAATATAAATGTAGGAGTATTGTATTTTTTGTTTTGTTTGCTGCTATGTGACTTTAACGTTAACGAAAATACTAAAAATGGTGTACCACATACTTCCTTCATATCATATATAATAAAAGAAATTAAATTCTATAAGGATATAGTATAAATCTCAAGTTTTACACCCATCAATTCCAATATGTCACATCATCTTATCAAATATTGAAGAATGAGCACAACCACACCCAATCAATTCTAATACCCATCTGAAAATTCAACCAAATTAGAAGTTTATTGAAATGTTATTAAGTCTGGCAGAATGTATTAAATTTCAAGCAAAAAGCTAATGTGGCAATCCTTACCAAATTCGAAATCATAATAAAATGTTACATCCTATAGGTTATAGTTATATTGAGTGAACCACTGCACACCTTTGATGTGATAGTCACTCTACAAGTACAAAGTTCTTGTGAGGTGTAGGCAAGGGTCAAAGTTTAAGTCTCTAGGAGGGAGCTTCACACACGTATACATTTAAGTTAAAGTAAAATTTCTAACTTGTATAAAAAAAAAAAAAGTTATACCGGATGAGACATGCTCTTTTATTTTACACATTTTTACGGGAATTATTTTACACATTTTAGGCCATCATACAACGTGTTTTTACAATGACTCACTATAAGTATACTTAAAATAATTATGATAGTTTGCTTTTGGTAAAACTCTTTTAGAAAAATTTTAAAAATATTAATCCATTTAAAATTTTATTTCTAAAAAAAATCAAAATATTTAAAATAATTTTAATTATTTATTTTTAAGCATTTACTATATTCTTTGATTATGTCGTGTTGTGTTTGCACTATGTGATTCAACATAACTATTACATGTCACGCAACGTAACAGTTATGTTAGACATCTTTAGGGAACATCATCTCTTCACTGAGGTCTCTTATTTTCGTCCCTCATGTTTGTCTCCTTTTTCTTAAACCTTTTTCCAAATGAGTCTCCCATTCTCTCTCTCGTAGTGTCTATATCCGACTCTCCTACTATTACACTTGCTCATTCTCTAGACCCACCTAGCCATTTACCCAGACAACCCTCAACGAGCTACCTCTCACTACTACTAGGTCCCTTGTTTTTCCCCATTATTTCACTGCTCCTCTTGAGTAAGATCGCTTCATGCACATCTGCATAACTTTTTATTGCTATATTTCCCTTGCTACGTACACTGCATGAGCCTGATTCTATTCTTTATCGGCAATTGGTTAGCAGCCTACTTTATCTCACAATCACTCATCCAAACATCTCCTGTATCGTCCATCAAATGAACCAATTCATTTTTGCTCCACATTCAACTTACTATGTTGTCGTCTTGCGCATTGTACGATGTCTTAAAGGCTCTTCTTTTCCAAAGTCTGCACTTCTCAACTCAGTTTCCTCTTGTATTGCAAGCCTATTCTGATGCTGATCAATGGTGATTCAAAAGACATAGATGAGGTTTATCTATTAACGGATTGAGGGGAAAAGATTTGTATAAGCCATGACTTTTTGGTATGGGTCTTATTGTTCTTGATGTTTAGTTTTATATTACACGATGAATTTGTGTGAAAAATTTAGCCAAACTCTTTGTTTAGTTGTTGAGAAAAGTGAGGTAAAGAAATTCTTATAGGGTTTACTGTCTTAGGTATATATATGTTCACTGTTGTCAGGGCATTTGCCTTTTTATTATGTGATGGAGTTTGTAAATCTAACTATTTCTCAAGTCTTATTTAAGATTGATCAAAATGGAAAATTTTCTTTGTTCGCCTATTGTGGACGCACATTTTTCGGGTTTTGTCGCACATTGAGTCCTTGGCGACATAATTTTTGTGTGCCTGTGTATCTAGAATGAGGTATGTGTGTGAGTTCCTTTTTCTTATTTTTATTTTAGAAGTCGTCACCAACTATTAGTTTTGTATAAGGTGTAATTGGTCACCTAGATATCTAATTTATTTTAAATTACCTAATTAACTAAACTGAAATTTAAGGGTTCATTAATTAAGGTAAACCAAAAGTCTTTGAACTAAAGATTTTGGACTCAGAAGTTTGGTTACATGTGGGGAATGTGCTAGAAACCCCACAACGCCTATCCGAAGATAATACCTTATTTTAATTTATTCCAAACATTAACTTTTTATTTAAAAAAATAGAATACTTGGCATTTTGATTTTTTTTTTTAAGGTTTTTTCAAACAATGTACATACATACATATATGTGTGTGTGTGTGAGAGAGAGAGAGAGAGTAAATATTTACATATAGCTAACATATGAATGTTAACTCCAACAAATTATATACAATCAAGACATGTGAGATATGTACAGAGGTAACATGTGAGAGAGCATACAAATATACTTTATGATAGCATGTGTGTGTTTATTTATTATATAGCTAGCATGTGAATACTAAATACCATACAAAAACAAATCACAAAATAAGAAGAAGAGAGAAGGTTGGAAGAGTAACACATTGTTGTCATCCATCATTCTCTCATTTTAATCATGCAAAAAATTACAAACAAAGTTCACTAGTGCCAAGAAATGTTAAGGGCAATGTAAGCTTATAAGGTGTTCAAAGACTAAAGAGAATGAGCCTTGAACACAAATCCTCAAACTACTACTATTCTAAGAAAATGCTAGAAAATAAAAAGTTACATCGTTAACTTTTATTATTTTAGAAAAACACATTTTCTTTTAGAAGAGATTTTTTTTCAAGAAGTTATGGGAAAAGCATGTATCTTTTTGAAGAAAGCATTTTTTGAAAACATACTTTTGTATGAGAAATGATATATCCACAACATTTTTACAACAAATCTTAAATGGCAGATTGTTACTGGTTGTTATTGTTGAGGTAAAAAAGTAATCTTAGTGTTAGGTTCAAATTTGAACTAATAACAACTGATTACTTATAATTTGTTGTAAAAATGTTGTAAAATAATGTGGATGTAGCACCTCTCCTTTTGTATATAGAAAAACACTTTGAAAACATTTTTTTTTTTTAAGTTTCAAGTTTCCTCTCTTTGAAAAATAAGTTTTTTATTTTGAAAAACGTTTTTAGAAAACAGATTTTTTTTGCTTTGAAAACGATTTTGGAAAACAGGTTTTTTATTTTGGAAAACAGTTTTTGAAAACAGTTTCTAGAAAACAGATTTTTATTTTGAAAACAGTTTTTTTAGAAAACAAATTTTTATTTTGAAAAAAGTTTTTAGAAAACATATTTTTTATATTTAAAACAGTTTTTTAGAAAACAGATTTTTTATTTTGAAAACAGTTAATAAAAACTTGGTAACAAAAAATACAGTTTTTTTTTTTTTTTTTTTGGAAAAAAAAAAACCAGTTTTGTAAAACAGATTTTTTTTTTTTTTTTTTTTTTTAAATTCGGGTTCTCCCCTTTAAAAAAAAAAACAAATATATTTTTTAATATTTTGAAAACCCTTTTTTTTTAAGGAGACGAAAAAGCATTAAAAAAAAAGGTTTTGTTTTGAAAACTTTTAAGAAGAACAAAGGAAAAACATTTTAAAAAGACTCCTTTTTTTTTAAATGGGTTCATTTTTAAAGAAAGAGGTGGGAAAAGGTTTTCGAAGAAAAGCATTTTTTTTAGAATATTGTGTAGGGGAAATTTTTGCCCAAGCATATTTATTTTATGGCAACTTTAATAATGAGAAATGTAAAGGAACAACAATAATAAAGTGCATAAAATAAATTGTAAGAAAATAAAGTGTAAAAATTTAAATGACACAAAAGTAAAGTGCAGAAAATTAAATGACAAGAAAGTAAAGTGCCGAAATATTATAAATGTTGATTAAAAGAAGGTTTTTTTTTTTTTCTTAAATAGATTTTAATCTCTTTTAAGCCTTGTGGATTCTTCATCATAAAGACGTGAAAGTTCTAAGCCATCGCCATTCTTATGAGACATACCTATATTGTGCTCTAATAAAGGTTTAAAAACCATTTAAGAGAGATAGTAGAAAATCTTTTTTATTAGGGATAATTATAGCAAACCCACCTGAGGTTTGGCTCGTTTGCGCTTTGCCTACCCGTGGTTCAAAACTTTACATTTTGCCCACCTGAACTTCAATCTGTTACCCATCCATTACCCACCTCTCCCTTCGCCGTTAGAAAAATATATTTTTGAGGAAAAACAAACATAACAAAGATCAAAAAATTAGGATTTTTTATTACTTAAGAATTTCTGTGAGAATAGGATAGGATTGAGAAACAAATTCATTTCGTACAAGTAATCCATGGATTTTACGACCCATGTCGAGAAATCCAATCCTTGCACAAGTGGTGAGAGCATTGATAAGAGTAACCTCATCCGGCCTTGCATTAACATCACACTTGAGCATTTCATCAAACACCTTCAAGGCATCCCAATAACAACGTCCTTGTATACACCCAAAAACCATACTGTTCCAAGACACCACATCGCAAACAAAGAGTGGTATTTCATCGAAGACTTGGCGAGCATTGTGAAGCAAGCCGTAGAAGGAGTACATGGAAAGCAAAGCGTTTTGGACGAAGACATCGTGTTGGAGACCGAGTTTGAATGTGAGGGAGTGAAGCTCTTGACCTTTGTGGGAAAGTGAGAGACGGGCACAAGTTTTGAAGAGGAAAGGGAAAGAATGGCGGTCTGGGAAAAGCCCGAAATGGCGGCGCATGAGATTATAAAGAGAGATGCATTGTTGTGGTGAAGCAGTAGTGTTACTGTTACTATTACTGTGTGAGTAAGCTTTGAACATGAAATTCCAGGCGAAGATATTGGGGTTCTGAATTTGAGAGAAAAGGGTGTGAGGGAAGTGGAGATTGTTGGCATTAGAGTGTGGAGGAGAGGCCAATTGCACCATTGAGGGTGTGGGTTGTTGGATAGGATTGGAAGGAAGTGGGGTTTGGGGAAAGTGGTGCGGATTTGAATTTGAATTTGAATTTGAATTCAAGTTCAACTTCTGGTTCTGGGAGTGATGGTGAAGATTATGGGATTGAGAAACCAGGTTGGGGAAGAAACCAGGGAAGGCCAGTTTTGACAACGTTGTCCTTGTCCTTGTTGTTTTTGTTGTTATTTGCTTTGATATATCTTTTGTTTAACATGGGGATTGGTTAAAATTCATTTTGCATTGAGAAAATTTGTTCTTATAGAAGTTCTTAAGCAATAAAAAACCCTAACTTTTTTATCTTTGTTATGTTTGTTTTTCCTTAAAAATATGTTTTTCTAACGGCAAAGGGAGAGGTGGGTAACGGATGGATAACGGATTGAAGTTCAGGTGGGCAAAGTGTAAAGTTTTGAACTATGGGTAAGCAAAGCACAAACGGGCGAAACCTCAAGTGGGTTTTCTGTAATTATCTCTTTTTATTATTTAGGTGTCTAGATATGGTGTGTGTGTATATATATATGTGCAATAAAATAAAGGGGGAGAGGGGATGTGCAAGAAAATAAATGGGATGACATAAAATAAAAAGGGATGGGGATTGCTTGAAAGTAAATGGGATGACATAAAATAAAATTAAAGGGGATGGGTATGGTTTGAAAATAAATGGGATGACATAAAATAAAAGCATTAATAATAAAATCTCTAGATGCCTAGGTGGGATGAGATTTCTTCCCCCTAAGAGTACTTCTCATACATAGTCTAGGAGATGATCCAATGCTCATCTAGGGCAACAAACACAATAATATAAACCAACAATAATAATATGAACATTGAAATAAAGAGATAGATATATACACAATATATACAAAAGCATAGAAAATAGAGCAAATATGAATAACAAGCAAGATAAAAGAAAGATTTTATATATATGGAGAATGATGATTACAAGGTAATAAAAAGGGTGGGATTGGTGTAGTTATTAAGAATCTAACCCATCCCTATATCCTTACCCACAAAAATTACAACAAAAATGGATGGAGCTTTTTTTGTGTGGATTTCCTAGAGAGAGAGGAGAGAAATTTTTTTTTAAAAAAATTTCTAAAGGTATTTTTCCAGTATTTTCTTACTATTTTATGATTTTCCTCACTTTTTCTCTCTATGTCACTATTTTCTCGACCTATTTCTTCCTATTTTTCTCCATGATTTTTCTCAAAAATTGGGGGTATTTATAGGGGAATGAGAAAAATGGGAGGCTAGCATTAGTGTATTAGGATACACTAGTGCTAGCCACCCATCAACATTTTTCGTCTTTGTCTAATTTCTGGCCCAATCTTCGCATGGCTGTTTTAAGGCCTTTCCAAGTTCCATTTTCTTTGAATTTCATATGCACAAAAAGCTCTAGATGTCTAATTTCCAACGGTCTTTGCCTCATGCGATTTGGAGCTACAGTTGTCAAGATATTGCGCTCAAAAGAAAGGTGACGCAGTGTTGAAAAATTCATATCTTCCAATCCAGAGTAGATATTGTCAAGCATTTTTTATAAAAATGAGCTAAGCACTTGTTCTTCAAGATGGTCCAGCCTGGTCATTCCAATTCTTGCCTATTCGATACAATTTATTACACGAAGTCAGGTAAAAAATTGCCAGTTTTCCTAAAAAAATAGTGAAGATTTTATTAGGGTTTTTGGTATTTTGGTGATATTTCATCTGTTTTAACTCCAAATTTGGCCCGTAAACTATCATTTCGAAGGGGAAAATATGCCCTATGAGATGGTTCAAATGTCAACATGATCCAACAGTCGGATCAAAAAGTTAACTTTTTTACCATACACAATTAGGGTTTTGGTCTTAATTACTATAAAGTGGATTTTTCAATCATTGTGACTTTTTGATTCACCGTTTAAACATGTTGTACTTATTTTTACCCTTTTTGGCTTTTAAATTCATGATTTTGCACCTTTTTTAATTTTTTTGGTCTTTTTTGTACGCTTGAATTGATGCCGAATAAAATACGGTATCGATACCTATGTTTTTTTTTTTTTTTTTTTTTTAAAGGAAAGGAAAAAGAATCTTTTTTGGTTGTCTCTATTTATATTTTTCTCTCTTTATCTGCCTACCAAAGTAACGAAATGATATGAAAATGAAATTCTTTTGTCTTTTGTTTTTTTGTTGACTAGGTCAATGAAACACACTAATGGTCACATAAACTAAGCCCTCTATTTTGACGTTGTGCAAGTGCATGTGCCCTCGTGCCTATGAAAATCACAGAATGGGTATTTTGTGACTGGCACAAAATGGGTAATTGGGTATTTGGTGAATAGCACAATATACTTTGGTTCACTTCTGGTTGGATGGTTTTCAAAATTGTAGAGAAGTAGTTAGCTGATGTTGGAGGGGGAAGAGGGAGGAGTGGGTGGCAAAACAAGTAAGAGATTTGAATGAAGTGGTGTGTTTTTTACATTATATACTAGTATTATGACCGTGCGATGCACGGTTTAATTAAAAAGTTATATGTAAATAAATCATAATTAATGAACCATACGAATAAAACCACATTAATTTATAAATATAATTGAGTCCGTTTATACAAACACCATTTATGACTTCAAAACTTTTTTTTTTTTTAGAAACTTCATGACTCCACATGTTTGGCTTCATAGAACCCTTTATGGATATTTTTGAAAAATTAAATATTTACAAGTATTAATAAAATAAATGATGAAAAAAAAATTGGAACTAAATCATATGTAGGGTTAAGGGCCTAAAGTGTATATTGGGCCTTAGGCCTAGTCCGAGGACACAAATGATCCGAGGAGGAATAAATAGCTATGGGTAATTCCAATCTAAAGCCTCATAAGTAAGGAATGAGTGAAAGGTGATTCGAGGAGGAACATCTCTGGATAAACTGGGAACAGTTCCAGTATGTATCTTGATAATTAAGGTGACCTTCCAGGAAACTTCAGTGACAAGAGCGTGCCTCATAAACGTACCAGGGTGATGGGAACTCAAAAATATCTAAGGAAAAGCTATTACCACCGCATTAAATGTACTACAGCTACTCTTCTAGCCGCATTTATGTGGATAAGACCCCTGAATAATGCTGTCTTGGCAATCACAACTCACAGAAAGTCAAAAAAAGTATCTGATGGAACAAGTACTCAAATAAGGGTTCAAATGATCAATAAGTGTAGGATCAAGATGATCCAGATGGAGCTATATAATGTAAGAGACCTCCCATGAGGAAAGGATCAAAAAAATAAAGAAAGAATACTTTAGCAATAAAAATTATACTTGTACCCAACTGTTATTGATTTGTATGACAAAATACCTTCTCGGACAGTGAATTCATTCAGCTCTATTTTCTTTGTTCTTGCTTGATCATCTTTTAAATCCATACTAACCATTGTCAAATTCATTAGGGCCTAGTTCTTCGACTCACTCTCTATAAATTTATTGTACTGTGCTCATTGGGCCAAGATCCCATACATCGTGGGCTTAGGCTGCAAAACGTGTCCCTACATCATATGTAATATATATATATATATATATATGTATATATTACTCCCTTGCGGCTTAATTCACAAAGCATGAATTGCATGCAATAAACTAAAATACCTAAAAAAGAAGAAGAATGAAGATCTCAAAATAGCAATAACTTCTTATAAACAAATTTGAAAGTTAAGCCATAGAGAGTATTTCAAACTACATGAAATTATTATATGTACAAAACCTAATCAACATGACACGTGGATAAAAAAAGGGGGGAATCATAAATAATTCCGTTTTATATATATATATATATATATATATATATATATATATACAAGATAGAATTTCTACTCTAGCATAATCTAAGTGTACATGTGTGTGAAACTCCCTCCTGGAGACTTGAACCCCAACCCTTGCCCCCTACATCCCACAAGCACTAATACTTGTAAAGTGACCATCGAACCAAGGGTGTGCGGTAGTATAATTTTGGTTGTTATTGATTAGAATTTTAATTCTATTAGGAGTTATTATGAAACACCATACCTTTATGTTTAGCATAAATCTACCTAAATTTTCTAATTTTCTAAAAAGAAATGACAATGCACTAAGACATGCAAATCTAAATATTAGAAACTAAAACAAAGTGATTTTTGTACGATGAAAATTAAAGATAAAGATCAAGGTTAATTTACCTAATTGGCACATTCAATACCAAAATGAAGAAGCAAACTACGAACAATAAGCATCCAAACCCTTTAGGCAAAACCGTTGATAAACACACCAAATATTCTAACCCAAAGCATTGTAGTGTCCCACTTCCATATCTATATAGAAATAACACCAATTATATAAGAAAAAATAGAGAAGGGTTGCAATACTTGTAGTATGTTACCTGAAATTTGGAGATCATAGCCAAAAATTGAATCACTCGTAACTGCAAGCATGTTATTAAGAGTTATGACTTTGGCAATAAGTTTATATAAAAATTTTATATAAAAATATGTCTCATTATAAAATAAAAACCACTTTTAAAAAAAGGCTAACTTGAAAAGAAAATAAAATTCACACATCCATTAGCATCGTTAACGCTTTCACTACTCACCTAGCATCATGATTGAAGTTTTTTTTTTCATTCAAGATGACACCTATATTATATAGGTAATATAGGTGTCGGATACATCATATAGAAGTTTGATTGAAAGAAGGCCTCCAACTCTTCATGCCTAATGTTTTTAAAGAATTGTAAGTCTATCCATAATTCCTCTTATGCACAGATACTCTTGTGCTGTTTTCATGGTGTGAGTGGGCAGATGTTTATGATTATAATTTTGTGATATGGATTACATTTGGTAGGATTATAATTTTTGTTAAATCTTATCCCTTAATCAAGAGTTTTGTAGCTTGATATTCTAATAAAATATTATTTATTTAATAATAATAATAATTAATATATAAAATATAGGTTGCAACTTGAGGAAAATAAAAGCAATGAAAACGTGGGATGAGATTTAAATTTAGAAAAATTTTAAAATAGACTTTTAGTTAGAGTAGAACTAAAATTCTAAAATTTAGATGATAAAATTTTATCTGAATTAAACTTTTGTATGTTAAATACTATCCCTTAATTTAAGAAATATATCCTAACAAATAAAAATAATAATGTTAATCTAATTTTATTTCAACACATGTAAAAAATAAGGATTAGATAGATTAGATAAAGAATTTGGATTGTAATCAAATTAAGATTTTTATCAACTTAGAAATTATAGTAAAAGAAAATTATAATTTTTTTTCTTAAAATCTAAAAATCTAAAAGAAAATTTGCAATTTGGTAAAGCCACTTGACGCAACCACGACTTCTATGCCCAACTTTTATTATATAGTATATGATTTATGTAAAGTCACAATTTGGGGCCCAAGCCCAAAATGTATGGAGCCTTAGTCCAATGAGCCCGGTACAATGAATTTGTAGAGAGTGGGCCAAAAAACTAAGACCTAACGAATTGGACAACGCCTAGAGTTGGATTAAATGGTAGTCAAACATAAATAAGAGGTGTTAATATCAACAGACTTTCAGTCCGAGAAGGCCATAGTCATCTTATATTGATTACAGTGGGATAATAAGACAGTTTAAATTGCTACCGTGTTCTCTCTTTCTATTTTTCCCTCCTCCCTCCATGAAGAGTCTTCTACCTTATATATCTTCTTTGGTGTCATCTTTACCCTCCACTTGTCGATTATTTGAGCCCTCACTTGAGTGCTTGTCCCATCAGCCACCTTCCCTAGCGCTTTGTGAGTTGCGGTAGCCAATGTGGCACTGTTCAAAGGTCTTCTCTACATAAATGCGGTCAGTAAAATACCTGTTGTGCATTTAATACAGTGGTGTCAGCCTTCTCTTAGATATTTTTAGGTTCTCTTCCTCTTCTCATGCCCACGAAACACGGCTCTGTCATTGAACCTTCTCAGCAGGCCACTTTAATCATTGGGTTGTATTTTTTGAACCATATTCACAAGTCCGAGGAGTATGTACTCCTCGGACAACCACTCGTTTGCTCCACTTATAAGTCTTGGTTTGAGAATGTCTCATCACTAGTAGTTTCTCCTCGGACCTGTTTATCCCCTCGGACAAAGCCTAAGGCCCAATATGCGATCTTGGGCTCTTATCCCTACAATTTATATATATTAAAGAGTTATTTTAATTTTAATTTTTTTTAACTTTTTAATTGACTTAACATAATTTAACTAAATTTGAGTATTTTAATTGGACAAGCACATGTTATGTTACAATATTTAGAGCATTCACATTAGTTTCCTCAATTTTTTAACTAAACTAACTCAAAAATCTCTACTATTTTTTCTAATTTAGCTATCTATTTTTTTTTCATATACATACATCAGCCTCAATACTTTATCAATATAGGAATTAAATATTATTTCTTCCCACTCACATTTTTAATCCCAGATTTTATAACCACCGAGCACAGCCACAACCTAGCAGGGCCAGCACAACCACAACTAGTAAATGTCAAAATCCACTCAACTTCCACAAAGAACCCAAATCACACAACCACTAAAATCAAAATAAAACTGCCAAAACTAGATCTAACCACCATTAGAACCATCATATCACACCTCTAGAATCACCAAATTGCACCACACCAAACCAAATCGTACCACCACCAAAAACACCAAAGACACCAGATCTGATGAATAGAGAGGTGAAGAGAGGCAGACTAGATTGCAGCTCCACAAAACCAAATTGTACTATTGTTAAAACAATGCCTTGTCCACCAGAAACTCTACCTATTTGGTGTGATTATTATAAGAGAGAGAGAGAGAGAGAGAGAGAGAGAGATTGATTTTGAATAACAAAAAATTATTTTTAGTGTAGTGATGATAGTGTCTAACTACAAGCAACGAGGATATTGTGCAAGATTGATGCACGCATGTTTTGGTTGGATTTAGACAAATTTTTGCTTAAATTTTAAATTGATGAGACTGGTATGAATGTTCTTTGCTTAGATGACATTCAATGATCATAATGATCATGTTTAATGGAAAGAGGCAAAATGAAAATATTCATAATAGTGTCAAACATTAGGAATTAATTCAAAATTTAGGAATATAAGAAATTAAACTTATAACCATTCCAAACTTAATTTGCATTTTAATCTAATTCCAAACAATATGAGCTTGGTATCAGCTTTAATCTTTAACTTTTAGTTTTTATGTACAGTTTTTAAAATTTTTTTTTTTTAAGGTGTAAATATACTTGAGCATATTTTCAATAAAAAATTTCACTAAATAACTATTTTCAAACAAGAATTAAGAATTATTTCTTTGATCAAAGAAAAAGTAAGAATTACTAATTTACTATCAAAGAATACCGACTCGTATAAACTAGATAGCTTTATACGATGAATCCACCTTTTTCTTTTTTTTTTGGGCAAACTGTACAGACAGCATAAAAGCAAGATGGGACATGTATGTTGGTTTAAATCAATGTGCTCGCACGTATTGACTTTTGTTTTGTTTATCAAGACAAAATCTGGCAGGACTCCTCTATGTGAAATTGTGGTATTTCACCTTACCGACGTGAGTGAGTGTCAAATTAACTTTCAAAAGTAATGATAGGGATTGCCCTCCCTGTCCTCCACCACTTTGCCAGCAACTCTGCAATGACCACATATTTTAAGTGGTAATCTTCAACCCGTGTGCTCTGTTAGTGTTAGTGAGGAAAAACCCAGCTTTTTTATATTTCTTTCACAATTATTGGTGCAAGATCCCCTAATGCACTTTTTAAAATTTTCTGCATTAACTCTTTCTATTTCTTAATAATCAAGCCACAAAATTAAAGTAGCATAATAGCTTAACATGGTTTACCCAAAAAAAATAACAATAGCTTAACATGGGTTTATTAATCTAGTGCCCAAAAACTAAGTCATTACTCGTATTGGCATGGAAACTTTAAGAGGAAGAAGGCATGAATTATCTTTTCCTCCTGTGGTCCTAAATTTTTTCAAACAGTAAAATAGTTTAATAGCAGGCTCCTTCCATTAATGTTGTATAATTTTTTATTTATTTATTGAATGTTGTATCATAATCACTATTCTCAATCACATTATGTTGAATCATAATTACTTTTTTTTGTTTTTTAATGAGAAATTGAGAAATTTAGCAAAAATTAAAGTCCGAACGTTCTTCTACCCATGTTACAACTTACAACTATACGAATTTAATAAGCCTAATTAGTTAATAATAATTTACAAGAAGTCTTTTCTTTAATCCGACCAAACAGTCTACTAATATCCCACTACTTGCTTTCATTCCGTTCACACACCTATTTCCTTTTATTAATGAAAATAGTCTAAACTAACTATACTCCTACTAGTTAAGTAGTAGTTTCAACTTCTTGAACTTATTGTAATATTTTTTAACTTCATGCTTATCTGAAAGACTACAAACCATTTATATAAGAAAATCACTTAACTAATTAATAATTAATAAAAATAAATTAGTCTTCCATTATTAACTAATTAGTAATTACCACTAGATCAACTAGATATTTTGGATCTCCAGTAATTTTCATATTAGATCTATTAAGTATCAAGTATTAACCCCAAAACTCTCTCGCACCTTTATTAATTAAAAAATAAATAAATAAATAAACCCACAACATGATTTGACCTAAGTCAAATTATACTTACTATTTATTGATAACTAGAAGGTGTTGAATTTTTTTTTTTTTTTATTATTATCTAGAATGTGTTGATAGACATTAGAGCAATTTAACACTAACATATTCATTTAAAAAAAAAAAAGATTTTTTTTTTTTTTTTTTTGAGAAACCCTGTGTTTAAAAAGAAAAAAAAAGAAAAAAGAAGACATTAACATTGTCACAAAAACACCCGGACGCACACGCACATCCAAATGAACCCGGACTCAGAGCACCGAGTTCCTCTGCGCTAAAAAGGGGATATATAAGGCAAAACTTCAAGATCTGATCTATCTCTCTTTCCTTTCTCTTTCTCTTTCTCTCTCTCTCCACCATTTTATTTCCTCTTATAGAAGTTAATCTCACCCTCCCTTCACTCAGATCTCCCCGTACAAATCTAGGACGATTCTTTAGGTATCAAAATCAGACCCACTTCGTTTTTTGATTCAAACCCAGTAAGCTTGCTTCTTCTTCTTTTTCTTTTTCTTTTTTTCTATTTGTGCTTTTTCGCTTTTGTGTTTCTGGGTTTTTGTTAAATTCTTGTTTTATTGCTGGATCTGATTCAATTAACGTTTCTGGGTGTGCTTGCAATGATTTGGATTTCATGGGTTTTTATAGGATTGGCTAACGTAGCTTTTGCAATGCAAAAAAATGTAGTTTTTTGTATTGGTCTTTGTCCCAGATCTGTGCTCAGGGAAAGTGTCATTTTCTTTATTGCTTGTGTTTCAATTCACTGAGGGACTGGAACATTGGGATAAATCAATTACGTTTGCTAAAATCTTCGTTTTGATTTGCGTTTAGTATTAGACTATCTCTTTCCTTCTTGGATCAATCATTTTCATTGCTTGGTTGTCAATTTGTGTGTGGGGCTAACCTCAACTAGCTTCAGTGCCTTTAAAAAAAAAAAAAAAAAGTTTATAAAGCACTTCCATAGTCCTTAGATTTTGACTCAATCCAGGGATCGAATTATTGAGAAACAAGTTTGCAACTTGCTGTTGAACTTTACTAGTATAATATAACAATATTATATTTCTAAGACACAGTGTTTCGTGGTAACATGTCGGTGCTAGTTTATTATGAGAGCTCATACGCGTAGATATTAAGTAGTGTAATTTGTTATCCTAAAAGATGGTATTTTTATTGGCTAATTGTTGTTTGGTTTTGTAATTTAATTTTTTTACAGGTCTCTGATAAGTCTTTTGAGTAATTCATGAGATGAGATCTATGTTGTGATCTTTGAATACATTGGTGGAAGTGAAAAAAGAGTTGCGATTGGAGAACTTGAGAACTAAAATAAATGATGAGGGGAAGATCTGATGGGGTGCAAAAGAAGCGTTTAATCACTTCTGTGTGTGCTGTGACAATCTTCCTTGGTTTTCTGTATGTATACTATGGATCCATTTTTGGCTCTAATAGCCATGGTGCATCAGCTCTAGAATATGGCAGCAGATCTTTGAGAAAACTTGGTTCATCTTACTTGGGTGGGGATGAAGATAATGATGGCAAGCAAGATGAGTCTTCCATGAGATTTGCGCTGGAAGATGGAGAGGATGAAATCACACCAAAGAGTTTCCCTGTAAGTGCTTTACAGCTATACTTAGTCTTCAGCCCCCCGGCTTGCTTTTTGGTTTGATTTGCTATGTCAATGGTGTTCATTTGTGTACTTTTGATTTTTTGAAGGTTTGTGATGATCGGCATTCCGAATTGATTCCTTGCCTGGATAGAAACCTTATATACCAAATGAGATTGAAGCTTGACTTGTCTTTAATGGAGCACTACGAAAGACATTGCCCTCTTCCGGAAAGGCGGTTCAATTGCTTGATTCCTCCTCCACCAGGATACAAGGCGAGTCTATTTAGAGAATGATGTTGTAATCAAGATTGTATTATCATTCTCTGCTCTAGTAAATGATGTTCTGTTTGCTCATTTGATGTTACAGGTACCAATTAAGTGGCCAAAAAGCAGAGATGAAGTCTGGAAAGCAAACATACCTCATACTCACCTTGCACATGAGAAGTCTGACCAGAACTGGATGGTTGTTAAAGGTGAAAAGATTGTATTTCCTGGTGGAGGAACTCATTTTCACTATGGAGCTGATAAGTATATTGCATCAATTGCAAATGTAAGATTTGTGGCCTTTATTGAATGCTTTTTGCAAAGTATTTCTTGAATTGCTAGTCCGTATATAATTGTGCATATTTCCCTTGCTCTGCATTGCAAATGGTTTGTCTGATTTTTTGTTTTGATCTTGCTGTTTTTTTTTTTCAATTAATTGATATTTTTGTGCCTCGAGGATGATGTAGTAATATTATACGTGACCTAATTTTGCAGATGCTTAACTTTTCCAACAATAAGATAAATAATGAAGGAAGATTAAGAACAGTTCTTGATGTTGGCTGTGGTGTTGCAAGTTTTGGAGGTTATCTTCTTTCGTCTGATGTCATAACAATGTCATTAGCACCAAATGACGTGCATCAAAACCAAATTCAGTTCGCCCTAGAAAGAGGAATTCCAGCATATCTTGGTGTTTTAGGGACCCAGAGGCTCCCTTACCCTAGCAGATCTTTTGAACTTGCTCACTGTTCTCGATGTAGGATTGATTGGCTTCAAAGGGATGGAATTCTTCTTCTTGAGCTCGATAGATTGCTCAGACCAGGAGGGTATTTTGCCTATTCATCTCCAGAAGCATATGCTCAGGATGAAGAGGATCTTAGAATATGGAAAGAGATGAGTGCCCTTGTGGAGCGTATGTGTTGGAGAATAGCTGTAAAGAGGAACCAAACAGTTATTTGGCAAAAGCCTCTGACAAATGACTGTTATATGGAAAGAGAACCTGGTACTCAACCTCCTCTCTGCCGGTCTGATGATGATCCAGATAAAGTTTGGGGTGTGCAAATGGAAGCATGCATCTCGCCATACTCTGATCGTGAGTGTCTTCTTATATGTTTTATCATAATTTCTGTGTTTTCTTGACTGTTGGAAACTATTGTCACAATAATATTTTCTCGTTGGCTTAATGCTAAAACAAAACTTGTTCTTGCTTTCATGCCACTTAGTTAATAAGAGTTAATACAAAAGAAACGCTCAAATTGCTTATAGACAATTAGGAATGCAGGCTTAGATTCCCATAGAAAACAGAGTTTTGTAAGTAAATTTAGCTTATTTAAACAGCTTCAAATCACCACAGTTAGTTATCCAACTAAAAGAACAGATAGAGATGAAATCATAAGTATGTAGGCCACCTGGCATAAGGATGCACTATTATGATTTTGGTGTTAAATTTTGAATTGTTGATGTAGTTTGTTTAAATCACTGGGACAAGTATAGATTTTAGTTTAAGTTTGCTTTGCTTCTTTGTTGGTTATTTTGTGATATGTTCACACTTAACTCTCAAACAGTCGTTTCCCAAATGCTATTTTTTTCAAGTGATAATTATGATCACTTATATCTCGGTTGAATAATGTGTATACTTCTAGATTAACTCAATGAGGATTTTGTTATGGTTGAGCATAGATAGGTACTAAGTTTAGAGACACATGCCAATATAAAGCTGGGCTTGAATGACCAGCTGTGGTGTTATCACAATCATCATGATGCTTGGTAGTCAATATGCTTGGGTGCATTTGCTAAGCTAGGTGTGTATAGCCTGTACTTCAAGCTATGGAATACCCACCGATCAAAGGAACCTAGAATTTTGTATTGATACATGTTGGCAGGTTTGATAGGTGCTAATTAAAATTTTTCCTGGTTTTATCAGATGACCACAGAGTAAAGGGAAGTGGATTGGCTCCTTGGCCATCTAGATTGACTGCTGCTCCTCCTCGTCTTGCTGATTTTGGCTATTCAAATGAAATGTTTGAAAAGGATACGGTAATTAATGGTCTTAATCTACTATTTTTTTATGGTTAGTTATTCCTTGCTGCTTAGAAACTTCCAATACTTGGGCTTATGTATTGCTGGTGTCTGGTGTAGGAAGTTTGGCAACGGAGGGTTGAGAATTATTGGAATCTCTTGAGTCCAAAGATTTCATCAAACACTGTGAGGAACTTGATGGACATGAAGGCAAATATGGGTTCATTTGGTGCTGCTCTGAAGGACAAGGATGTTTGGGTGATGAATGTTGTTCCCGAAGATGGTCCGAACACTCTTAAGCTGATATACGACAGAGGTCTTATAGGCTCTGTTCACAACTGGTATGCATATTGATTTTTGAAATATAACATGATAAAAAATTGTACTGTAAGTAATACCATGCTTTGTTTTATAATATATATTATCTTTATAGTGATTATATTAGTGAACTTAGTTTTCCTAGGCAAGGATTGGAGTTCAACTTATGCACTTTTTGATACACGAGTGAGAGAAATAATGACACCCAGCTAATTATCATTTAACAGCATATAGCTATTGCCTATGGCTGATTTTCTTCAAATTTACCAGCTCTGCTGACATATATTTCTAACATGCTTGGTGGAGATGATATTTGCTCATTTTCCATCAACTTTTACACCCTAGAACTTTATCCATAGATTCTTGGAAAAGTTTGTGTCCGCTGAAGTTTGGAGGAGGTTGATTTTGACTTATACTGGAAAATCTGTCTCAACAGGTGCCAAGCCTTTTCAACATACCCCCGAACTTATGATCTGCTCCATGCATGGACTATCGTTTCTGACATAGTGAGGAAAGATTGCAGTCCTGAAGATTTGCTGATTGAGATGGATCGCATACTAAGGCCTACTGGTTTCATAATTTTTCGTGACAAACAACCAGTGATTGATTACATAAAGAAGTACTTGGCAGCATTGCACTGGGAAGCAGTGGCAACAGCTGATTCCAGTTCAGATTCCGACCCGGATGGAGATGACATTGTGCTTATCATTCAGAAGAAAGTCTGGCTGACAAGTGAAAGCCTCAGGGATTCCGAATAGGACAACATTTTAGTCTGCTGCTTCAAGGGATTCCAAGCATGTCCCAAGCTGTTATGCAGAAAATAATTTTATTTTTGTAGCAGTAAGTTATGTTTAAATTATTAATTTTTATTTCCTTTTTTCTACGATGATTTATTTGTTAAAGCCATAGACTGTCAGCATCTATACGCAATTCTTTTTTCTTTTTCTGGGCATTGTGTAAGCTACCTATTAATCTATTGATCAATAACTGAAGTTAAGGCCAATGTGCTGCTGAAGTAAATAGAATTGGTTCAAGTTATTTGTAGTAGCATATTTTGCTTGCCTAAAATTTATCCATGTCTTGTCTTTGTGCTTTTAGTTTTATGTGCAAATATAGAAATTACTTTATTGAAATAATTCCCTTTAAATGGGTCCAATTTGGGAAAAAATACTTTTCCCTAATGCAAATTAAATTCTGGGACCGTTTCAAGTAAAATACACATCCAATTTTCTCACAGGACTGGCATCAATATCTTGTGCTCACTAGATGACATTTGGAGACTGACCGGTCTTGTGAAATGTATTTACATTCACTCCTTTTCATATTTATCAAGTTAATTTTGGAGTGTATCCTTTTTTTTACGAAATGGCATTTTACTTTATTGCACCAAAACAACGAGAAGATACACCAAGCAAGCTATAGACCACGGAGCACCCAAAAGAACCGGCTAGCACTCAAAAATTCACAACACCATGCTTTGTTTATTTCATAGAAAGCCTATAATACTTCCCCTCCCACCCCCAAAAAAAAAAGAAAGCGTATAACTAAAAAAAAAAAAAAAAAGTCTCCCTCATTTTCTAGTGTTTGTTAATCGTTACGATAGAATTGGGCTGAAGATAAAAGAAGCATCATTAAGGATGTCAAAGTCACTTGGGGTTTCAAACAAAATTTTAGAAAATACCATTAAATGCTACCATTTGCTGTAACTAAGGGATTGATCCAAAAGGCATCCTGATTTGATAATGGACAGTCCTGTTCTACTGTGCAGTCACAGTGTGCTTGGTGCATGTATTTCTATGGTTTTGTTTGACCGCTATGTTTTTTTTTTTTTTTTGGCTGAATTTGTTTGACCGCTATGTTGTTTAGTCTCCTAGTAAGCATTCACATTGATCTAAAAAAATTATCTATTCTAAGTTCTTAAAACATTTTACTACCCTATTTCTTTTAATTTTTATTTTTACATATAATTTATTAAAATAATATAAACTATACCATAAAATAATATAAAAAATTGATAGATACTGACGAGAAGAGAGAGAAAGTGATTAAATTTTTTTTTTTTTTTTTAATCTTTACAATCCCTGAACAGTAGGTTACATAAACACAAATTTACTGTTCATGGTTGCTAAACCCACACCTGATAAAGCTCAATTTTAGCAACTAGGTTGCTTTTAGTGAGCGAGTTTCTAAAATAGCAATTAGAGGGTTTTACACACCCAATGCTACATGCTCAATATAAATTCTTAGTTTGAGTATGGATGGGAGGCTGTGTGCTATTAGCTAAGCGGCATGGCACAGGTACGTCACAGTAATAGGACAATTTTTGAAAAATTAGGACAAGGTACAGTAGAGATATATAAATTAATTCATTATTAATATATTTATATTTATATTTTGTATATATTGTTAAGCATTTTTTTAATAATAATTTTAAGATATCAATTTAAGAGCAATAATAGATAATACTATAACAAAATCCAAAATACACCTCGGTCGTGTTCTGTCATATTTTATATATATATATATAAAAGAAAGGGGTGTGACATGCTTGTAGCTGTGTCTCAAAGGTTTCCAGTGTCTCTCATACATGTTGGACATGGACACGACAATCCAAATGAGGTGTTTGTGCTTCCTAGGTTGTTAAGTGTATTGTTACAATGTTGTGCTACTATGGCTTTTTTTTGTTTGTTGTAGTGGTTAGCTTCTTTGTAAGCTTTTAGTTTGAGTGGGAGTTTCCTCTGATATGGACCCTCCTTGGTCTATGTTTTGAGAGTTTTCCCTTTGTATTATGTTTTGTAGTTAACAAAATCTAAACTAAATTATCAAAAAAAAAAACAGAGAGAAAAAAAAAGGTGTTTGATATGGAAAAAATCAAGTCAAACACAATGAAAAACTTTTTTTGTTTTGTTCCGTACGAGTGGAATTAGACAAGATATTATTAAATAAGAAAATTTTCACAAATTGCAAATCATTTTTTGCCACATTTGGTGTACAGAGCAATAAGAATGCAAAAGGGAAAAAAATATTTTATATTATCAAAAGTTATTTTATCTATTTTACGGTTTTACTTATCCAATTTTAAAATGTATCCCTCATCTTATTCTTTATTTTGCATTACCTTATTAAAATATTCATTTTTTAACCCAGCAACAACCACCCTAACACACATATTCACAACCACAAAACCCAATAACAGCCCCACAAAAACCAAGCAACCCATGCAAATTAGTAACTCACACAAAAACCCAACAACCCGCAAAACCCAACCACCGCAACGCCGTTGCTGCTACCCACACTACTGTAACCCACGTTGAATTGTAGACCCACATCACACCACCCAATCCATTTGTAAATGGATGAGAGAGAGAGAGAGAGAGAGAGACGGGTGAATAAAATAAGTGGAGAAAATATTTGCATTTGTTATAGTGCTAATCTATTTTTAGATGTTACTATAGCACATTTTGTAAAAATTTGAACATTGATGAAGCACCAGATATAAGGATAATTTTGTGATATTTTGTGTATTTAGTAATCTATGTTGTATTTTAAGAGTTTTTGCACTCCAAGATGGGAATGCTCTAATATGTGATTTCTTAGTATAAACTCTACTACAAGAAATACGGTCTATTGCGGCGCTCCAAAAGCACCGTTAAAACCCAAAAAAGCGCTACTAAAGGCACCTCTGACCTTTAGCGGCAGCTATTATTATAGCGCTTCAAAGCACCACCACTTAAGTGCCACAGTAGACCTATTGCAGCGAATGCTGGGTTGGGCTCTGCTCAGTGGGTGTGTTTGTGAGTGATCAATGGTGCCGAGTGTGTGTGTGAGATAAAGTGCAGCGTGTGTGTGAGAGAGAGAGAGAGAGAAAAGGAGAGGGTTTTGTGTAAGAAATGTGTGGGAATTGAAAGATGTAAGTGGGAAAAAAAATTCGGGAAAATTTTTTGTAGGAAGGGAAAAAACATTTAGGGGAAAGAGTGGGAAATTTTGTTTGGGAAGGATAAAAAATAAATAAATAGAAGGCATAAATGCACTTTTTGCCCCTATATTTTAGAGTCATTTCTATTTTGATCCCTATTTTTCTATTTTACCATTTATAGTCCCTAAAATGAAAAATGCGTTCCATTTTAGTCCTTACCGTCATCTTACTAATGGAAATTGTTTACGTGGCAAACGGAGTGCACTGTTTGCACACTAAATGTTGACATGGCTATTAAAAAAAAACGTATTTAGCATATTAAAAATTTCACTTCAGAATTTAAATAAATAATAAATCACATAAAAATTTTAAAAAAAATTGAATTTCTAAATTGTTTTTAAAATAAAATAAGATAATTAAATTATTTTTTTATTCCTTTCATTATTATTAATTTTTTGGAAGAATATGTTTATGTTCTTTGTGTTCTTCCCAAAATATAACTCATATTCTTAGATCGATAACAATTAATCAAAATAACATTTTATCAAGCATTTTCTCACACAATCACACACTCAAAAGAAAAACTTCAGCCCCAAAACCTCCTTCTCAAACCGGTTCTCCAACTCTTCTAAGCCATTCTCAATCCTCTCTCTCTCTCTCTCTCTCTCTCTCTCTCTCTCTCTTCCAAAACTATCAGATCTTTCTCTAACTCCATGACTGAGCACTGTCATCTTCGTTCATCACACTGCCATCACCAGATCTCTCTCTAACTCCATGACCGAGCACTGCCTTCTTTACTCATCGCTCATCGCTCATTGATCCGCTCTCTCTATCTCTCAATTTTGCTCAAAATCAAACCCAAATGTTTCAAACTCCTCCTCTCTCAAACCGGTTTCTCTCTCTCAAACCGATAGGTCTCTCTTTCTCACTCAGATCGATGTCTCTCTCTCAAAGATCGGTGCTTCACTCTCTCTTTTGCTCAAATCAATGTCTCTCTTTTAGTGGGTCTCTCTCTCGATAGGTCTCTCTCTCTTTCTGCCTCATCCCTCTATGTTGGTGATGGTTAGTGGTTGCGGAAGTGGTGGTCAGTTAGGTCCAGTGGTGAGTCGTGGTTATGGAAGTGGTAGTCAGTTAGGTGGTGAGTCATGGGGAGGGTTTGTTGATTGCTTGGTTTTGGTTTCAATGGGTTTTGGTGTTTTAGATTTGAGATGTTTTGGTGTTTGTTGGGTTTTGTTCTCAATGGGTTTTGGTGTTTGGTTGCTAAGGTAGTGCAAGAAAAGAAACAAAAATTGACTAATCCAATTTATATCCTAAAAGAAATTCTCTTTTATATTATTTTCTGCTACTGCTAATTTTTATTTTTATTTTTTTAATATTCTGAAAAATTAAAACAAAGAACACCCACATAGCTTTGTGAATTTAGCATAACACAAACAAATTTACAATTTATTAGCAAAATTCCTTAAGACCCAATTCGAGTATTAGCAATACAATTCCAAAAAAATAAGACTAATTACCCAAAAAAGAAATTCTAATATCATTGAGATTAAAAAAGAAAAAAAAAACTAATTTTTACCTCACTTCGTCAATGCTGTTAATGGCAAAAGCCAAGCATTTGGCTTCGTCCAAACCTTGACAGCTATTTTTGGGGCTTCAATCGACAAGCGATGCAACGAGTGCTAATAAAGAGAGCCCCAAGCTAGGTTTTGAGAGTGAGGATGCATGGTGATGGGGATGTGTGGCAGTGGTGGGAAGATCAATTGCTGGGTTTTGAGAGTGACGAGAGATTTTGAGAGTGAGAGAGAATGTGTTTTTTTTTTTTTTTTTTTGGAGAGGGAGACAAACGGATAAGAAATGAAAAGGTTGGACGCTAAAGTGATAGGTTTAGGTGAAGGAAAGGAAAGGAAAAAAAATAGAGGGAAAAAATTGGACCAAAAACATGTTTAGGCAATTAAAAGGTCTATTGCGGGGGTCACTAGAACTGCCACTATAACTAAGAAAACATGCCACAAAAAGGCATATATTGTGGTGGTTCGGTATTCCACTGCTATAACTAAAAGAAATGCTGCTAAAACACATATATTGCGGCAGTTTTTTATACCATCGCTATAGAGCGCCACAAAAGACTATATCTATTGCGGTGGTCTAATGGTACGCCGTAATATATCTCATGTACAGGGGCAGTTCAAAAAAGCTCTATAATATGTGACATATAGTGGCAGTTTTGGAAACCGCTGCAATAGCCCGATTTTCTTGTAGTGTCTTTGGATTGAGTAGTTGCTCCCATGAAGTCATGATTCATGAAAGCATTTCTAAGCACCGTAATGTAAGATTATAGTTCCATAGGCTCATCATGGGATGGCATTTTTGGGCTCTAGAAGGATTCTTCATATGGCTAAGGATTACACTTTATTTAGATTTATTTCCCTCTAGATACTTTATGGATGGTTGATCATGATAATTCATCCGCTTTACTTAAGAATAAAACACCTCAAATCTTTACTACTCCTATTTGACAAGCTTACTTTCTCTTTGTTTAGCAATAATACCAACGGGACCCAGACTGGGCTGTAAGCCTATAACTAATTTCCAACAGTGTCAAGTCAAGTGGGCATTTCTTCTTCCTTTCCATTGCTCAAAGCACAAGCTCTGACCGCTTTCTCGATCGGTTCCATATGGCATGGTTCCTCAACATCCAGATACAGCCAGCCATCCATGCTAACATCTTTAATATTGTTGGCTTGAGCTTTCCCTTTCACTGAGACATATTGGACCAATGGTCCCAATTGAGCCCTTGACTCTTGACTCGACAACAAAAATCTTAGTTTCACTTTGTTCTTCTTTGTTGTTTTCTTATACAAACACGAACTTAGAGAAATGCAACATGCCGTATGTGTCTTTTTTGACATTCAATTAATTACATGTGTAATAAGAGACTGCCAACCAACCTAGGCTTAACTAATTTAAAAGCCATATTTGACAATTGACACTCTTAAACTCTAGCTACCTTTTTTTTCCCCTTTTATAAAACTCAAACTCTAGCTATTTGGATTATGAATTTGGAACGTGGTGAATACTTGAAGTTTAGTGCATGTGCATCCCCCATCCTACCAAAATACAGAGTGCATTAAAATTTATACCATATTTTGATAATGCTCCATGACAAATGCAATCTCTCTCTCTCTCTCATATAAACATCAAGTGGTATTTCTTTCATCTTTTTTTTTTTTTTCTTTCTTTTTTTTCATTTGATAAAATCAAAATCCCTTGAATATGGTGCTTAATCTATTTTTTTAACCCTCACCAAATAATTTCTCCTATTTTTTGGATCTAAGACAAAAGATTAGGTTCTATGATGGTCTTTTATATTAATGCGTGTGGGGTTAGCATGGGGATCATAAAGTCGTAGGGCTGTATACGAGCTAAGTTTGATCAAGTATTGAATGTTTAAACTCAACTCAATAACAAATATAAAATGTTCAAACTTGACTTAAGCTTGAATCAAGCTTACAAACTATGTTTGAACTTGAACTTGTTAGATAATCTAAAAGCTCGAGCTTGGCTTGAGTTGACTTGATTCATTAGTTAAGCCAAGTCCAAGCTCAATATCAAGCTTTTGAGCTCAAGATATAATATAAGTACATTATCAAGCCTATATTAAGTATATTATCAAATCCATTTGATTTAGACATGTGGTTCAAACTCTCAATTAACTAAAATTTTAATAAAATATTAGTTTATTTTCCAAGCTCATATTAATCTTATTATCAAGTCCATAAACCAACCTAAACTTGACTTGTTTTTTATCGAGCCTTATTGTTCACGAGCCTATTCATGAAAAAATAAAAATAAAAATTGCTTGAGCTCAGCTCGTTTATCAAATAAATCTAAAAATAAGACTCAAATTTGGCTTGTTTATTAATAAAAAAACATGAACAAACCTTTTATGGAGCCAAACTTGAATTGTTTATTAATAATTTAGTTTATTTACAGCCCTTTTAAAGTTTAAAGGAGGCCAATTATCTGACCCAAGGTCAAACTTCAAAATCATCAACTTCGGGACGACAAATTTAGCAAGGCCACAAAATTGGGTCCTAAATAATGCTTAGCATAAGGTTGGACATACCTCGTGGATTTGATATCTAGAGATTCTAGACAAAAGATATTTCCCATCCAACACAATTTGACACTACATGGCATTTTTTGAGTCTGAAAACGATGTGTTATTGAATATTGACAACTAGAGTAATCGACTAGAAGAGTGTGACGAATTCATGTCCTTGATCTTAACAAATGGTTTTCATTATATTTAAAATTGATGTATACCTTACCAAGTGGATTATAGAACATGGTCCATTATCATACTCTAATTCTACCCAAGTTGCCAAGGTTGTGGGGCTAACTTTTCCAAATTCCTAAATCCTTTTTGTAAAGGATTTAGGTCTCATTACTCCTCCTCATGTATACTCACTAAAGAAGATAGATAGTCGCCACTCATCAAGATTATACAATTAATGGTGCACTAAGCACACCTTTGAATAAAAAGTAACCCTAATGTTTATTTAATTAGTTTGAAGTAATGGAATATGGCTTATGTAGGGACTGATTGAAATCACAAAAGCTGACCTGATTGGCTCCACCATCGTTCTATATATGATGGTTGGGGTACTTAATGGCATTATGAATAGGAGGGAAGGAAATGGTTGCCTCAATCATCATCCATGCCAGAGGGAAAAGGCTTTTTAATCGGCCCTTCTTTTAGCATTGTCAACATGTTGATAAAAATAACCATTCAAACTTTAGACTGTGGTACGTGATTCTTAAAAAAAATAAAAAATAAATAAATAAAACTGAAGTGGTACGTACATCCGTGCGGAGGGAGAGCTTGGATTTGATCTCATGTCCATTGTCCGGGGTTAGTCCAGTGAAACGCAGAAGAAATCAACATTTCCATCCCATTGTTGTACTATATTTTAAGGGTAACATTTGTTGCGCACAAAACTATAATGTCTTTAGAAGTATTTAATGTAACCTATTGTGCTCGTTTTTAATATATTTAATGCAGCATTAATAGTAACTTGTGCTTGTTAATAAATACCATCTAATTTATACAAGCTTCACATTTGTCCATAAATAATAATAACTATTATTGCTGTTGTTAAAACAATTTGTCAGTAAAGTATGAAAAAGTGTACCATGTAGGATTTTGGAAAAATAAAGATAAAAAGCCTTATTTTATTTTTTGGGGTACATGAAGCCTAAAAAATATTGTTATACATACATTGCAAATTGTAATTCTAGTTGATTTGATTAGTAAAGTTTCTTGCCATTGAATCTTGTTACACTAAAAATTAATTATATATATTTTGTAAATTGTGGGTTCCAATTAACTTAATTGATAATATCTCTTATTGTCGAAATTAATGAAAACACACGGTATCATTTGACAGGATTGTCACGTGGGGTTTCAACAGGCATGTGATGTTATCCTTTCCAATATAACTAAAAGGAAGGAGGGAGGAAAGAAGAGAAGAGAATGGAAGGAAGGGGGAGGGGATGACACGTGTGAGGCATGCGGCGCTGTATCTGAGGCGGACATCAAGGCTTTGAATGTGTTGAGTGGGTAAAAGATAAGTCATTGTTTTTAGGCAATTATTCTTCACAGTTTTCCTTTTTCCTTTTCCTTTTTCATTAGGTTCATTTCATATCCTGCTCCTACACCTAGTGCTCCAGCTCACCTCCCTTTGATGCAACGTTTTCTTTTTATCATTCACTTCACACCTTTTCCCTTTCCCTCTCTCTCCAATTTCTCGTTCCTCTTCCTTTCTTTCTTTCCTTCTTTTATATATATAACGGGATTTGCGTTTGCCTAATTGCTTCTCTCTCCAATTTCTTGTTCCTCTTCCTTCCTTTTTTTTTTCTTTTTTCTTTTTTCTTTTTTTTTTTAATTGTTACTGTAATTCTGTAAAAGCATATATAATTTTTTTTAATGGAAACTTATTTTTTATTTATTTACTTAGCTAAAAGTATATCGGTACTTAGAAAGAAAAGTAACCATTTAAAATCTAAGACAAAAAAACTATTTAGAAATTATATATTTGCTTATTTTAGGCAGTTTATTTGTATAATGTAAGTTTTTTTTTTTTTTGAGAAACCAGCAGCATTTTATTCAATTAGAAGAGGAATAAAAAATAACAAGGAAAGAAATATCGGGAAGAACAAACTTCATCCAGGCTAAAATAGGAAAAGAATATCTTGCTCTCTTTTGACTAAAGCATGAGCTACAAGATTGCCAGGTATAATGTAAGATAAAAACAAAATCAAAAGCTAGCTCATTTCCAAATTAGTGTTGGTTCAATGGTATAAGTAATTGATGCAGTCACCTAAGGCACCAAGTAAAAAAAATGCCCCCAAATTTTAACCAATAGGGTTATTTCTATAATTGTAATAATACCAACGAAGCTCAAATATTAGCCAACAAAAAAAATTATATTTTTTTATCAAATGAAATACAAATAAAAAAGAGAGAGAAATGCTACATCCTTAACATTTTTCATAATACTTTTATAACAAATTCTAAGTAGCAAGTTGTCACTGATGACAAAAAAAAAAAATAGTGGTGGATTCAAATTAGAACCAGTAACAACTTAACACCTAGGATTTGTTGTGAAAAATATTGTGAATATAGCATTTCTAAAAAAAAAAAATAGCAATACACAAAAGAATTCATAACATTTTTCACAATAGTTGAGTTCACAGATTTATACTAGTTTTCATCTAGGTCCACCACTAATATCACTCTTTTATTTACCACTATCAATTTGTTATATCAACAAGTGTGAAAATTTTTGTCAATTTTTTTGTGTTTATAGACTTTAAAATTAAAAAAAAAAAAAAAAATCTATACAGTTCATGTTAATTAGTAGTAATTTTGCATCTAAAAGAAGATAATCAGTTTTTGTCTTAGATCCCCAAATGCATCAAGCTGCCCCTATTCCAAAAGGCTAGAAATTAAATGATTTGAAATAAAGTTGAGACAAAAAGTGGTGTGGGATCCATAAGCAGAAATGGCTATTACAACATTTTTAAAGAGGAATAACAATTATTCATAAGGAATTACTATTCCAAAAAAAAAATAAAACTAAAAAATAGCTAAATTATAAAAATAACTATATTACATTGTCATTACAGTCTACCAAACATACTCTAAATAATTTAAGTAAAAAACTAACTTTTAATCAGTTACCAAACACACACAAAATGATTCTTATAATAATATTTATGACAAAACTTTGATACAGTATTTAGGTGTTGTTCTTTAGGTTCTCTTCTTAAAATTCAGTCAAAGTTTTTTTCCTTATATTTATATAAAGAAATTACGCTTTATCACTATAAACTATACTCTCTAATTATATGATATTGTTTTGAATAATAATTAAGAGGAACAAAACTTTCCATTTTGTATCCATTGTAGCAAACTTAGTAAACTTTTAAAAAATGAATATTTCAACGTATGAAAACACTAGTAAAACAATCTATTCCTTTCAATGTCTCAACAAAAAAAATTCTATTTCTTTTTAATTTTGTTGTCAAATAAAGGATCTAAGCATTAGCATATGTATATGTATTGTAGTGTCACGATTTGGGGCCCAAGCTCAAAAGGTATGGAGTCTTGGTCCAATGAGCCCAAAACAATGAATTTGTAGAGATGTGAGTCAAAGAACTGGGTCCTAGTGAATTAGACAACGGTTAATATTGAGCTAAACGACAATCAAGCACAAATAAAAGATATTGATGTCAATGGACTTTCAATCCGAGGAGGCTAAATGATAGTATATTGATCACCGTTGGATACTAAGACAGTTTAGATTGTTACAGTATTCTCTCTCAATTTTTCTCCTCCCCTTATCTCATGGGGATTTCTCACATTATATAGCCTTCTTAGAGCCATCTTGATCCTACACTTGTTGATCATCCAAATTCTCACTTGAGTGTCCGTCCCATCAGACACCTCCCTTCAGCCTTCTGTGAGTTGTGGTAGCCAAGACAACACTGTTCAGAGGTCCTCTCCACATAAATGCGGCCAGAAAAGTAACTGCATTGCATTTAATGCGATGGTAGCAGCTTTTCTTTAGATATTTTGTGTTTCCTTCTTCCCCGTATATTTATATGGCGCACTCCCATCACCAGGGCCTTTTAGAGGGGCACTATAATTTCTAGAGTTATGCATTTGAGTTACATTAATCGCATCCGAGGTGGTATTCCTCCTTGGATCATCTCTCATGCATTTCCTGTTTATGGGACTTTAACCTTGAGTCCCTTTTGCGACCATTTGCCTCTCCTCGGATTCGCCAATTGTCCCAAGTGAGGCCCAAAGCTCACTACATGATTTTGAGTCTATCCCTACATGTATAATAGAAAAATGTGTTAAATTTACACATTCAAGCTCCAAAATCACCCATATCAATCAAGTTAAAAACATGTAAATTTGCAAAGTTGTTACAGTACCGTAATCAATGCAATTTTTTTTTTTTTAAATATCAATTTTACACATTCAACCCCCAAAATCACTCACATCAGTCAAGCTAAAAATGTGTAAATTTGCAAAATTGTTATAGTTATTGTGTAAAATTATACTGACACTATTCACTTTGCATATAATTTTTTATTATTTCATTACAAGCATTTCGAGGCTAAAAGAAGAGAGTGGATAATGATTATTGTATGTGAAAAAAGAGAAACAATTAAAAAAAATAAAAATAAAAGTTGATATTTTAATATAATGTAGTGTAAAATAAATAATCTGACGTGGGGTGTTTAGAAAAGTGAGTATGTAAAATAGAAAAAGCAGGTTTTTATACTAAAATAGACGTAATTTTTTACACGAGTTGCTGTGACATAGTTACTGTAGCTTTGTAGAGTCTTTTGGCTAAAAATTGCTAAAAACAGAGATTATTGTTGTTATAGGTACTGTTCAAAGTCATTTGGCAAAATGAGGAAAGAGACTGAATTTCGGCAACGATGTTGCCGAAATTGCAAGAAAAAGTACAATGTGTTAGGGGAGAGAGAAAATTGAATTTCGGTAATGAGATTACCGAAATTCTTGTCCTACCCGCATTGACCGAAATGGAAACCAATTGTGGCAATGGCATTGCCAAAAATGGGAGAAAAAAAAAAAGAATTGTGGCAACTAAGTTGCCGAAAATGGAGGGGAAAAAAAAAAGAAAAAAAGATGCTACGTGTACAACATTTTTCACAACAAATTACAGGTGGTTAGTTGTTATTGGCTCAAATTTGAATCTAACACTAAGATTACTTTTTTGTCCCAATAATAACAATCAGTAACAACCTGCCACTTAAAATTTGTTATAAAAATGTTGTGGACGTATCATTTCTAAAAAAAAATTGTGGTGCCGAAAGAGAAGGGAAAAAAAAAAGTGGCAAATTGTTTTGTGGCAATGACATTGTCGAAATAGAGGGAAAAAAAAAAACAATTTGCCACTTTTTTTTTTCCTTCTATTTCGACACCACAATTTTTTTTTAGAAATGATACGTCCACAACATTTTCACAACAAATTCTAAATGAAAAGTTGTTACTGATTATTATTATTAGGGCAAAAAAGTAATCTTAGTGTTAGATTCAAATTTAAACCAATAATAACTAACCACTTATAATTTATTGTGAAAAATGTTGTGGACATAGCATCTTTTTTTTTTCCCCTTCCATTTTCGGCAACTTAGTTGCCACAATTCTTTTTTTTTTTTTTTTTTTCTCCCATTTTTGGCAATGCCATTGCCACAATTGGTTTCCATTTCGTACAGTGTGTGCAGAACAAGAATTTCGGTAATCTCATTATCGAAATTCAATTTTCTCTCTCCCTTGACACATTGTACTTTTTCTTGCAATTTTGGCAACACCGTTGCCGAAATTCAGTCTCTCTCCTCATTTTGCCAAATAACTTTAAACAGTACCTATAACAACAATAAACTCCATTTTTTTTTACAATTTTTAGCCAAAAGACTCAGCTTTGTATATCATTATTTTTTTTTTCTCTCACCTCTGGTCTCATCAAATTCCTCACTCTCTTTCTCTCTCACTTTATGAAGATAATAATAAACAAAAAATGAAAAATGATTATTTAAATAAAATAGAATGTAGAATAGATAATTTATGTGAGTGTTTTTGAAAATGGGTGCATGAATTAGAAAAAATATGCTCTTATACTAAAATAGAAAAGAAAAAAAAAGTTTGCATAAACTAGTGTAAATGCTCTTGAATCCTATCTATCTATTAAAAAAAAATTATCATTATCTACTTTTTTTCTCTCACCCCTCTCTCTCTCTCTCTCTACGAAGATAATAAAAAACAAAGAATGAAAATGATTATTTAAATAAAATAGAATATAAAATAGATAATATGATTTGAGTGTTCTTTGAAAAATGGTTGTGTAAATTTTAAAAAAAAAATCTTATACTAAAATAAACCAAAAAAAAAAAATGTATATTGCAAGAGCCGATAAAAATGCTCTTGAATCCTATCTATCCAGTAAATGCTCTTGAATCCTATCTATCCAGTAAAAAAAACCATCATTATCTTAGTTGGATAATAAAATCAATCATAGTGAGAGTCAATATTATAGTTTTGGTGCTGTATTTATAAAAAAGAGAAAAAGAAAAATTAGGAAAAACAAATGATTATGTTGTGAGCGAAAACTCACGAAAAATTGAACCCTATCCGGGGTTTTGCAGTGCATAGAGAAATGAGAAATAGAGAATAGTCCCAAAATAAACAATTGAGTACTCCTCAGGCTCGGTTATATATTTTAAGAAAGGGGGAAAAAAGGCAAAAACAGAAGAGAAAGACACAAAGTGCGAAGAAACAGCAAATAAGCATAAAAAAGTCGTCAAGTATAAAAGCAAGAGTCATTAGTCCCCAACTTTCAACCTTCCAACTTTTAACACAAAAAGGCTACGGAGCAACGAATGGGGCATCAGAATCATAATCTCCATCACCCTCACCCATACAACATCAAACTTCTCCATTCCTCACTTCTCCCATTTTCCAAACCGTAATTCACGCTCTCTCTCTCTCTCCGGTTCGGTTCTTCTCTAGGGTTTTACTTTGGCTGCTTCTCTGCTTTGCTTTGCTCTTCTACGGTACGTACTTTACTCGCTCTCTCCGATTTCCAAATCTAGGCCGTCCGATTTGCTTTTGCTTCTCTCTAGGGTTTTTTTTTTTTGTAAAAAAATTCCGAGTTTGGAGTTTTGGACCTGGAATTCAGTTTCTTTGTTTGTTGGAACTTGGATTTTGATTTATTCAGTTTTGAGCTTTGTTTGGTTGCTGAGAAAATGTAGGAAATGAAAAAGTATATTGAACTTCTAGGATTCTAAATTTAGACTAAATTTTAGTGTTTCAGCAATTAGCTTGTAGTAATTTTTTTTAAAGTTTCCTCTCTAGGTAAGTAATTTTCGGTGTATCAGTTCTAGAAAGTAAGATCTTTATGCGTGGCTTACAATTACTTAGGAATTATTTTGTTCAGAAATCGAATTCAGATTTTTTTGAGGTTAATTGAAGTTTGTTGCCTTTTTTTTTTTTTTTTTTCAATTACAGAGAAAATGCATTGGACACTTAGGTGATGGATGATGCATCAGCATCGACGATGAAATGTTTAAACTGTAATTTTTTTGTAGAGTTGAAGTAAAATGTGCATTTGAAAGTGTGAATTTTTGAGGTGAGGTATTAGCTGACTGAAAGAAATGGAGAAGATGAGGAGTTGGTTCAGTAAGTTCAAGTCGAAAGACAAGTCAAAGCCTTCAAAGAGCAATGAAACCACAGGGAATGGGAAGGAGGTGTTGAAAGTGCCGACGAGTGAGGAAGTGCCTTCGAATGTGACAAAGCAAAAGGTTGCTGCTGCAAAGCAGTATATCGAAAACCACTACAAGAAGCAGATGAAGAGTCTGCAGGAGAGGAAGGAGCGGTAGGATTTCAATGCTTCTTTTTATAACAATGAGCTGATGATGTTTGAATGTTTGAGTCGGCATATTAGAGAAAAAAAAAATGCAATTTTGTTTTTCAACAATTCTGTTGGATTGAAGATGTTTTTTTATTATGAATAGTCCATCCCTACCTTTTCCTTCAGTTTACGAGAATACTAGTTACCTTCCATGGGCCATGAATAAGTGATAAGTGATTGGTAATGTGTCTGCATGAAAACCAAAAAGACCCAATTTGTTGAACTCCTCTTCTACAAGCATATTGTAACAAGAAGAGCAATTTACATGGCCACTTGTTTATTCTCTATGGTCAATGCTTACAGCTAATGCTGGCATAAAGTTATTGGCCATAAATGATTTCACACCTCCTTCTAGGCCAGTTATTATCTTATAAAGTACCCAATTTCCTTATAAATGATTTTATTATATCAATGTGGCTGTTGAGGTAATCAAGCTTTTAGAACCTTGAGTGATGGTATTTTAGTTCTTGAATAAAACTCAGACGCCATGTACTTGAAAAGAAGTTGGCTGATGCTGAGGTCTCTGAGGAAGAGCAGAACAACTTGCTAAAGTTTTTGGAGAAAAAGGAAACGGAATATATGCGACTTCAAAGGCACAAGATGGGTGCTGATGATTTTGAGCCATTAACGATGATAGGGAAGGGCGCATTTGGAGAGGTATAACCTTTTTCTCTTTGACATACTTCAATTTTGATTCTAATTCATTTGTATGTGCATGACTGTCCACATTTTGTAGTGTTCTTACAGTGCTGTTGCCTATTGTATATATCTCTATAGAAAGAAATTTAAAATAAGCAGCTAGTACAAGTGGCAGCAACAAGTCAGTTTTCCTTTCTTATTATGATTTCCCATGTTGTTTACATCTCTCTCTCTCTCTCTCTCTTTCTCATGGTGGGGTTGTGTTTTGGAAGGAGGCATGGAGATGAGTTATGACATTTACTTAGGGGGTTGATGTAACCTAAAAGGTATTGGTTACTTTCTAGAAGATAGAGGAGAAAGAAGCTGGAGGGAGAGGAAGATGAAAATTATGAACACAAGATTTGGAAAAGGGGTTGGAGATAGATGATTGGAAACAAGAGCAACTAATTCTTCTATGATTTTACCATGCAAAGAATGGCCTCTTGCTTTATGTCTATCAAATAGCCTTTACATGGACCCTCCTTCCCTTAAGGCTTAAAATCACCCTGGATACAATAGCCAAGTGACCTAATGAGCTAAAATAACTTTTAAAACAAGACTTGGAACTTGTATGGAAATCCTTACATGAATTTTTCCTATAAGAAATCAAATCGATTTCAATCCTAATGCTCACCTTAAAAATAATTTCATAATTTAAATAGGATATGCAAATTCTTAATACAGTATGCCTGTATCAGTTTTATTTCATATTTGTAAAATTTGTTCTGGTCACAACAAGGCAAGCAAAATTTCTTCCTTTTTAAGCAATTTTTAAAAAGGATCTGCTGTTAGATACAATGTACTTGATTTTCTTGGAATTGCTACTTACTGATGCTCTGACTATTTCTGGCCATATAATTAACCTTTTTTGTGAGGTTTGTGTTTGATTCTTTGTGATGTCCTAATAACACAATTGATGTATTGATTCCTTTTATCTTATGTGAATAATTTTTCTTCTGTTGCAGGTTAGAATCTGCAGGGAAAAGGCAACTAGTCATGTATACGCTATGAAGAAGCTTAAGAAATCAGAGATGCTTCGCAGGGGCCAGGTATACATTTTACCAAGCCTAACAGAAATTATATTGAGACTATCATTCATAGTGCAAGTTGCTAATTTGCATTTAAATTTGTTTAGGTTGAACATGTGAAAGCTGAGAGGAATCTACTTGCAGAGGTTGATAGCAATTGCATCGTTAAGCTCTACTGTTCCTTCCAAGATGAGGAGTATTTATATCTCATTATGGAATATCTACCTGGTGGAGATATGATGACTTTATTGATGCGCAAAGATACACTGACAGAGGATGAAGCCAGGTTTTATGTCGGGGAAACGGTCCTAGCTATTGAGTCCATCCATAAACATAATTATATTCATAGGTATTTTAATGTGTCTAAGTTTTGTGACAGAGGCTTTACATATGTTATTTCTGCTATGTTCTTCTAGTTTTAGTAAACTCATTCCATATTTATACATTACAGAGATATCAAGCCAGATAACTTGCTACTCGATAGACATGGTCACATGAAATTATCAGATTTTGGATTATGTAAACCACTAGACTGCAGTAATCTCCAAGAAAAGGATTTTTCTCTTGGAAACAACCTTAGTGGGGCTCTTCAGAGTGATGGACGTCCTGTGGCACCAAAACGCACACAACAGGAGCAACTTCAGCATTGGCAGAGGAACAGGCGAATGCTCGTAAGCTCCGTAACCTCACATGAATGAATGACTGTTATCATTATATTATTGCCTCTATCGACAGAGACAAAATTGCATAGTCTTCACGATGCTTTTTCTTCATTACTTTGAGGGTTTCATTTTCATGTTTGTGCTATGGCAAAGTTTTAAGTCTTATCTAGAAAGGCTCCAAATTCATCTTTTTCCCAATGAATTTTGTTTTAGCATGTGTTTTTTTAGAATATTTAGGGTGACTACCTAGTTATGTTGTTAAAATGTAGTTTTCAATTATTTAATGTTGCAGGCTTATTCTACTGTTGGAACACCTGATTATATTGCCCCAGAAGTTTTGCTGAAGAAAGGATATGGGATGGAATGTGATTGGTTGGTATTGAATATTGTTTATCTCTTTTAACCTTTCTGTTTTAGAATACATGCTGGTGACATCCTGTTAATACTTATTCAGGTGGTCTCTTGGTGCTATCATGTATGAAATGCTCGTGGGATATCCACCTTTTTATTCAGATGAACCTATGTCAACTTGTAGGAAGGTAACTTCAGGAATACTATTTCTTTACTTCTATTCATATGATTTCTTAAAACATATGTTAAGAAAAGCATGTTTATATTACGGTCATCAGTAACTTACCATTAAAAATAGGGTTAGGCTTGGAATAGTGTTATGAAATGTCGATCCAACTCTCCACATTTGTAGTAGTAAAATATATTTAGATTGAATTATCACCAAAAAAAAAAAATTGTGCGCATGCTCTTTTTTGCATTAAACGAATGAGGGTTGTCTAGCATGATTGGAACTTCTTTACCATCTGCTGGCCTTGTCATATATTCTGCAGCTCTGGTGTAAACACGGTAATCATGTAATCCAATGAGGCCTTAATCCAGTTTTGGAAATGATGTGGCGATCTGTATGGAGGCACTATTATGAAGAAAAGTTAGTCGGGAGGGATTGTTTTACCCCTTGGTTATTTTTTGAGTCTGTTTTGAAAGGTCTGGAAATTAAATTGTTTGCTGCATGCATCCTTACAAATCAACATATTGGTGCTTAGCATTTTGTTTTGAAAATGTGTGGATGGTGTGGATCTCAAGATGAACCTGTCCCTAGTTTAACACCTTTACTATGTGCTCTCTGTTTCCAAATTGTGCCTTTAAGAGGTCAATTAATACAACCTGTTGCCACCATGCCATAAACTCCATCCATTGGGTATTTGTCGTTCCTGCCATCATACAAAATATAGTGAGGTGGTTTAAATTTTCTCTTTTACACCTAAAATTTTTTCTTCTTGGTAGAAGCTAAAATTGCTTACTCATGGCAACTCTGATGCATTTTCCTTTTTGCCTTTTGTACCTTATAGCTTTGATAAACTCTAACTACTACAGAATATAATTAGCACATATTTTGTTGGCCCTACGTCTCTTTGTCATTATGATGGAACATTGCCCCTCTTTATTGATTTTGCAGATAGTTAATTGGAGAACTCATTTGAAATTTCCAGAAGAAGCAAAACTGTCTCCAGAAGCAAAGGATCTGATAAGTAGACTGTTATGTAATGTTGACCAGAGGCTTGGAACAAAAGGCGCAGATGAAATAAAGGTGTTGTGTGGTGTGTTCTGTTCTAAATTCTTTCATTCGCTTTTAAAATTTGAATTACTAATTAACAAATTGACTTGTTGGCTTGGTTATTTTCAGGCCCATCCATGGTTCAAAGGCATTGAATGGGACAAATTGTATCAAATGAAAGCGGCATTTATTCCTGAGGTCAATGATGAATTGGATACTCAAAACTTTGAGAAATTTGAAGAGGTAAGTTTTCTTATATATATAATTCTTAAACGTATGAAATAACACAGATTTGCCTGTTTTTGAGGCATGTTGTTGCTAACCTTTATGTTCTTTCCCTTGATTCATTGATGATGGTATAGGCTGACAACCAAATCCAAACTTCTTCAAAAGCAGGTCCATGGAGAAAGGTTGGTATATATAATTTGAGTTGATGGATCATGAACATAAAGTTGCTGAAGTAGACTAGTAGTAGCTTTCACTAGTATTAGTGTCCCACATATATGCTTTTACTGCTTGAGCACTTTCATCACTAAGCCACAGTCTGGTGTATCCTCAACTTGGCAAGTATCTGAATTTACAGATCACTGTTTTGGCAATAAGGTTCATTTGGTAGTTTAATTGCATATTCATCTATGTTCACTCCAATGTTGGTAGTGTGCATTTTTCTTTAAATATAATTGCTGTCTGGTAGCTGATGTTACTCTATTTGTAATAGTATCAGTGTTTTGTTTGCTTCCTTAAATTCACATTTGACATTTATTTATGTTATTTATAGTTGTATAGTTGAATTTCCTTTCTGGGTGTAACACCCTGTACTTTTAGGATGCATTTGATTGCGCAACGGTGAGGTCATTTGGAGTAATAGGGTACCGATGGAATGATAAATCTTCCATCTATTAATTTAGAGTCTTTGACATGGTTCTGCTCTGCATGTTCATAAAAATACATATCCTTTATTTAGGAAGAGCACAAATCATTAGTGGTTTCCTTTTCATTTTCTGTGGTCTCTGAACCGAAATTGTTTAGCGTTCAATTTATCATCAAATTTTATGAGCATTTTCATTTTTATTTGGTCAGTTGATACCTTCTTGAGGTGCCTTTAATTCATAGAATATTTGTTAGCATCACATACTGAAAAGGGTGGGGTTGAATGCTAATTCTCTTGTTGCTGTTTTGTCCACTGCTGCAGATGCTGTCATCTAAGGATATCAACTTTGTTGGTTACACATACAAGAACTTTGAAATTGTAAATGACCATCAATTACCTGGGATTGGTATCGACCTGCCTCTCTTGATGCTTGCATGCATCTTTTTGGTTGAGCTTCCTTATTTGTTATTTGGCAATGATTTTTACATGACTTTTATGTGTTCCTACAACAGCTGAATTAAAGAAGAAGAGCACAAAAACAAAGAGGCCGTCCATCAAGTCCCTTTTTGGTAAAAAAATTTCAACACTTTACCTTTTATTTTTGGAAACATTTTTTCAATTTAGTATTGTCTCAATATTAAGTTTTCAATTTTTGTGTGAGGACCAAAATGCTGTCTCACATACCCATGTATGATAGAGCTTTTAAATGTTCTAGACCCATGTATGTTCCTTCCATTGGAAAGGGTATTGGGCTCATCTTTCTGTAATTTCTTAGATTTGTTTCCCCACTATTCTGTCTTTGAAACAACAATGATTAGACAAGTAAGATTTTTGTAATGCATAGTGTAGGACCTGAAGGTACCTAATTTTTAAGCAAATTATTTATTTCCATTTCCTTTCCCACTAATGTAGGTTGTATGGCAAATTGGGGAATTTGTCTACGTGTGCTTGTGGTGGGTATAGGGTTATGAGAGCTTATAGGTCTAAGGTTTAGAATTGTGGAACAATGTTGTTTTGTGGTTGTGTAGGGGAATTGAATGGTGGTCTGATGAGTTACTCAATGGCTATGTGGTAGGAGAAAGTATGTAGGGTTTTGAATGGTAAAAGAAAGGGCTTGATTTAGGGTTGTAACTTGTAAGGAAGAAGGAAAAGAGAGGTTTTTATGGTGTTCAAGGATTGTATGAACTGTACCCTTGAACAGTACCACAAAAAAGAAAAGAAGAAGAAATGAGGGAAGAGAGAGGGAGAAAAGAACTCTCCTCAATGCTCAAAATGCTCAATAATTTTATTAATCAACTCCCTCTTTTGAATGCATTGAACACTAATATATATAGTCTTTTTTTGTACTTCTAGTTTGACTTGTAAATTAAAACCTAATAAAATACTAACTTGGACTTAAAGAAAATAAACTTTAACACTTAGAATTTCCTTGAAAATTCTAGACTCAACTAAAGTACCAAAACACCCTTGATTTGCAAGAATAGCAGAAATTACATATATTCCCTCGGATACAAAATTGACCATAACTGATAAAAATAAAAACCCAAATAAAAAACTGTTTTAACCAAAAAGACTCATACCTAGACCTTTAAAACCCACACAGCCTTTACTTTAATTGGACTTCACACATGGACCCCATAAAATATTTGCAAAGTAATAGCAAATCGATCTTCCATGACTGCATCACCCATATTGTATGATATCCCAATGTTCATTGGTCTCTGTTATTATACTGATAAAGATTCATGGATTTTTCTTTTTAAGTATAATTTATGGGACTATGAGTAGTAAACTCCATTTTCTGGTTCCATCTAATGTTAACTTCCAGATTAGGCAGTTTTATACAAAGTTCTGATACCCTTTGTTTCTTGCTCTAGTTTGATTGTGCTGGTACTATTCTTTGTGAAATTTAAACTACTTCTGTTAGAAATTTTATAAATATTCCCTTGGGTGATCTTCTGGATTTGGTAATTTTATGGATAAGGTAATATTAGACAAGTATCTTATACCCTCCTTTGTGACCAGTTTTTGACAGAGAGTTCAAGTAATTATTTGAGAGAGAGCTAGGGCCTGTTTCATAATGTCTGTCGAAACAGTTCTCACAAAAAACTTGAAGTGTGCATTTTGCATCACACACTTATTTGTTTCTTTCTTTGTTCTCAGAAAGGCGAAAACAGAATCTCAAGAATGTCAAAATTATGTTCTCTATTTTCATTGATTTTTGGGGTTGTTCCCCAGGAAAAAAAAGGATTTTAGAAAATCTGCCAACAATTTTTTTGGTATGAAAAATATCTATGTTTAAAAGTTAAAACCACGAAACTGTTCTTTGAAACAATTACTAAAGGTGGCACTAGATTTTGGATATGAGTGGTATCAGTTGAATTGATTTTATTATAAAGCTGATTCATAGTTTTCAGATTAATTGTTTAAATGTAAGCTAATCCTGTTATTGTTTTTCAAAATTTTGTGGGGGCCAATAGTTTGTCCTTATCATAAGTTGTTTGTTATACACAGTATGCCTCAGATGGTGACACAGAGAGAATTGTGAATACATTCATCAGATTTTTAAAATTTTTAGAACTAGTTGCTTTTTTCTTATAAATTTTGTTCATCTATTACAGATGACGAGTCAGCCAAGGCTGCCAGTCAAACTGTTCAGGGGAGCTTTATGAACCTCTTGCCTCCCAAAGTAGAAGTTCCTGAGAAACAGAGACAATCCTAATAAGCTGCACTAATTTTTTTCACGTAACATCTGATGGCCATTGGATCCAATAAAAGATCCGCTTTGTTCTTTGGTGAATGGCTTTTGTTTTACTGATTCCTGCATTTGGTTATTTTAGAGTGAGTTTTTGGGGCAAAGGCTCCAGACGAGTGGTTTGGTCTCTGTAAAATGGCTTCTGGAAATATATATATATTCTTTGAGAACTCGTGTATTCTTTTCCCTTTTACCTTCCTCTGTAGAGCTGGGAAAAAAATCCGGTGTATAATACCAGCATCATTATTTATGTAATTAACTTACTGTTAGTATTGGTGATAGTTGTACTGTTTCCATATGAGGGGGGAAAAAAAGATTTTAATTGATATAACCAGGTTTTTTTTTGGGGTTGAGAAACATATAACCAGGTTTGTGATTGTACATTTGACCTCATTCTACCCTTTAAATTTAAATCATGAAACTTTTGTTCCATTTGTTCTAATGTAGAATATTCTCAATGTTTTTCAGCTTTTACATTCTTTGGTGCATATCTCAAAAACGTATAAAAATGAAAAATTACAACAAAACGATATGGACACCGTACTCCAAAATAATTGAAGCTCAAATCATTTTTACAATCAATCTTGTGCCTCTGCCCTGCCAATCTTGACCTATTTTCTCTCAATTCCTTGTAAATCATTTTATGAACTAAGCTTTTGCCATCATCATGCAATAATAGTCACAAACGGACCTCATGTTTTTGGCTCTTTTATAATGATTCCATAAAAGTGAAGAATCAATTATGAATATAGTCATAGGGTCCAATTAGTTTAACTGGTTAAGTGCAAAATGCTTTCACTAAAATTCGATTATTGTCTTGATTTGATAATAAAGAGTAGAATCACATAAACGGACACAATAAGTCGAAACTTATAAAAACAAATTATGAATATAGTTACTATTAAAAAAAAAATTATGAATCTATCATTCAAATGGTGTGATTTTAGTTGACACTCTAATTTATTAGGGAGAACTTAATAATTATTATGGACAACTTAATAAAAACTTTGTATTATCAATAAAATAAAAAGTACATGGTTTATCAGATTTACTATTAATATGTTTGTTTTGATGAAGCACATTCTTTTAAGAGGAAAAAGTTTACCTCTAAATTGATTTGGAATAATTTTCTTTCAACTCACTGCATGGTATTTGAAGGGACTATCCATATGTACTTTCTCACGTGACTTTTTAAATAAGTGATGTGATTTTGATAAATTTCAAGAGTTGGAACTATGTAAGGACTTTGATAATTACTAAATACTGATTATAACTCTTTATCATCAAATCAAGATACTAATTGGTTTTTGGTGTAGGTAGGAATTGAATCTTAAATCTCTTATTCAACCATCAGAGACTTTACCAATTAAGTTAATTGGAACTCATAAATTCTTGCAAACCTAACAAACACTAAGGAGAAAACTCAATTCCTTCATGACTAATCAGGGGGTTAGCCAAGGAGGCTCTGATAGTCAAGGTAGTGACCAGTTAGAAAAGAAGAGAAATCCAAAAGACAAAGTAATAATCAAAATAAAAATACCTTATAACCCCGTAGTCTTGAATCTTTTCTTAAATGAATAGATATTTTTTTTGGTGTTTTTTCATGTCTAAGAGAAGGATTAAAGGAACAAAGAAAAAAATGAAGAAAGGAAAAAGAAGTGGGTTGGCTTGTTCTATACCGAGAGAGAGAGTTGGCTTGTTCTATACACACAGAGAGAGAGAGAGAGAGAGAGAGAGAGAGAGAGAGAGAGAGAGAGAGAGAGAGAGAGAGAGAGAGAGAGAGAGAGAGAGAGAGAGAGAGAGAGAGAGAGAGGTGAAGTGTGTTCCCCCCATAAAAATTATCGAACCCTTTGAAGAAATGTGTAGGAAGTTTTGTATGAGTGGGAGATAAAAATAGAGATTGATGTGACTTTCCCCAATAACAGGGATAATCTTATAAATCACCAAGGAGTAGGTTTGAGAATATTTCTTCAAATTAGTTTGGAGAAAAACTTTATTCTCAATTTTCCTATATTGCCACAAGACTATAAATAAACCAAGTTGTTCATACAAACTTGAGCTTGGCTTGATAATAAGCTGCTCATGTTTGTTTATTTATAAATAAGCCAAATTTGAGTTTTAGTTCTAGGCCTAATTAATAAATTAGATAAGTTTAAGTTTTTTTTCCTTAATTATTTTTTTTTTTAAAAAATGCTTATGAACAATAAGGCTTTCTACAAAACAAGTTGAGTTTAATCTCGTTTACGGGCTTCATAAATAAATTCATATCTTACTAAGCCTTAATTAATTGAGAGTTGAAACCACTTGTTCAAACTAAAACTAAAGGACTTTTGAGCTTGATATGGTAGTAAGCTTAATGTGATTGGTATGTTGTTTTTGTTTATTTGTTTTTTGAAAGTTTAGCATTGGATATTGTACTTGTGTTGGATCTCGAGTTTGATCTTGGTTTGACTATTGAATCAAGCTGAACTCAATTTTTTGGACTTTTTTACGAGCTCAAGTTTGAATGTATGGTTTGAGCTCGAGTCAAATTTTACTATTTATTTTTTTTAATTTGACAATTAGGGAATGGAGATTTGAATCCTAAATATTTACCAACGAGTTGAATCCTAGATGTCTAGCAGCATTTTACTTTTGTTATCGAGCTTAGCTTGCATATTCACTACCCAACAATGTATTAACCAATAGGACTCAAATAGTGTTATCTAGGGTTGTCCACATACTTGAACAACCTGATCCACCCGATCGAACTGATTCAACCCGAAGGCATGTGAGCAACTTTGAATGATTGTGTTGGTTGACCTCGGGCCAATGTAATTTAAAACCCGAAAATTTGAGTCAAGTGGTGGGTTATGAGTTTTGTCACCTGAAAGGTCCAACACGACTGAAATATAATAGAGCAACATCAAATAAGGTGGGCTTGGGATTTCCTCTTTCATGTCCTCCTCTTAGTTAATGTACTACACTAAGTTACTATATGTCTGTGGGTTCCAGTTAATTCAACTAGTAAAGTTTCTAATGGTTGTATAAGAGATCTAGGGTTCAATCTCTGCTTACACTAAAAATTGATTGGTATCTCGGTCTGATGATAAATAGTTATTATCAGGAGTGGACGTCATAGGTTGAAACTCTCTAAAAAAAAAGTTATTATACGTCTATACCTACAATATGTTTTTTTCTTTTTTTGGAGGATTCTATATCTAAATGGTTTACGGAAAATGAAAATGTAAGCTAATTTATATTATAAGTATCATTATTTTGTGGTCAACTGAAAAACAATTTTTGGTTGACCAATATTTTTAGTTTACCCCAATATTAAGGGTGTGTTTGGATATCATTTATTTGCTGAAAATTGAAACCTGAAAACTTATTACTGAAAACATTGTAGCAAAATAATTTATAAATGTGTGAATAGTGCCGTGGGACCTAAAAATGCATTGGTATGCACGTTTTTGCGTTTTTAGCTGGGTCATGAATAGTGTCGTGGGACCCAACCAAAAACACAAATGCTGGAAACGCACATTGGCTGCTATGCAAACGCACACTAAGGGTATGTTTGGATACTACTTATTTTGCTGAAATTGAAAATTTATTACTGAAAGCATTGTAAATAAAGGCAAAAGTTAGTTGAAATAGTACAGTGGAACCCATGAATAGTATCAAAAAGTATAATGGGACCTATGAATAGTAGCAAAAATAAACGGTATTGAAACGTACCCTAAATGTGAAAAATGTTTTCAAAAAATCAGTCCAACCACAGACAGCCTTCCCTTTATATGCTCATAGGAAGGCTAACATTGGTAGTTCAAAAAAAAAAAGGGTCCACGGAAACCCCAAAAAAAAATTTGGGCTATACAAGAGCTTGTTTTCTGCTGGTCACAGTTTGCTCCCTTTCCTCTCTCGCTCACGCTCTACGGCTCTAGTACTGGTAATATCTCTCTCTCTATTCCCTCTGTAAGCCTCTCTCTTTCTCCCCTCTCTGTCGCTCTCACTCTCATATAGATTAGAGCCCTAATTAATGCTCTCCTCTCTGACAAGGAGTTCTGATTTCTTGTAAATAACATTATGCTGATTTCTTTTGCGAGCTTACTGTTAGTTTTGCTGCAAATTTCTTCTGAGTTTTTGTTTTTGTTTGCTAGCTGAATTTATGATTTTGCTCGAGTGAGAGCTTAGGTTAAATATATGAACAACGTCCTGTCCTTTCCTGTGAAAACTCGTGCTTAGTTTCTCATCATTTTTTTATTTTACTCTCATTTCGGTCAATCTCTCTTTCTTTTTTTTTTTTTTTTTTTTATTGTTAGGTAGACCTCATCTAGGTTTTTATAATTCTTCTCAAATTAAAAAGAATTATTATTTTTTTGTTGCAGAGATAAAGACATTGCAGTTTTGGACCGTGCATCCCAAACACCAACATGCAGGTAATAACTTTCACCGATTGCAATTGCTCCGCAATGCCCTTTTGGAGAGTGTGTTTTAATAATAGTCTTGTAAATTTGGGGAAAGAAGAACAAATATAAGTGAGTTTTTGGGGCTGATTATATATTTATTTATTTATTGTGTCATTATTTGATAATATTTGGAGTTAGCTTAATATATCTGTTGAGGATTCATAGCTGAACTAAGGCTTTATTGTTGTTGTTGTTTTTGTAGCTTGATTTGTGTGTTGAATATCATTGGTAGAAGTTTTAATTTTCCTTCGATAATTGAACTGTGCAGGCCAGTGATAGGTTTAACATCAATTCCCAGCTTGAGCATCTCCAAGCTAAATATGTTGGAACAGGCCATGCTGATTTGAATAGATTGTAAGCCTTCCAATTCTCTCCCTCTCTCTGTCTATCTATCCATCTATCTAACTATATATATATATATATATATATTGGGGTGATGGCAAGTGCCTTCCACCAAAGACGCGGGTTCGAGTTTGGGAATCAGTCTCTCTAAAAAAAAAAAAAATTGGGGGTGAGGTTGCCTACCAATCACCTCTCTTTAGCTTTGATCCCACAAAATTGAGATTTTTGTGCAATAGATATGACCTTTTATATATTTGTAATGTACATTTATTTGTTGTTCTTAATTTTATGTATGTATATGTTTTGGATGTGTAGTGAATGGGCGGTGAACATCCAACGCGATAGCTATGCATCCTACGTTGGGCATTACCCCATACTGGCATACTTTGCTATTGCAGAGAATGAATCAATTGGGAGAGAGCGCTACAACTTCATGCAGGTTCTGTCTAACTCGTTATCATGTTTTGTTTTTTCTAGTTGATAGTTTCTGTTTTTTTAGAATTATCTCTATTGCCATTTCTAAGTGGTGCTTTAAGCTTTAGTTTTGGTACACTTTCTTGGGTGTGGCATTTTTTTCCATTTTGCATTTGTAAGTTTTCTTGAGTCTTTTGCCAACGAGTTATAGCTTAATTGGCACCTCCTCCACTTATAAGTTCTAGGTGGAGGGTGAGGGCATGGGTTCATGACACCCACACTTAGTCTCCTAATGCATAGGATAGGTTATATGTTGAAAGCTCCAATGTCAATGTTTATGTTTGATAGGGGTTATGGAATAATCTTTTTTCCAAAAAGGTTTGGAGGTGGGTATAGAATGGTACATAATGAGTGGTTTTCCTTTTGATGTCATTATTAGATCTTGGATTGAATGTGCCGAGCTCAGTAGTGCGAGCTTGTAACCTGTGCTGGAGCTTAAAGATGATGGAACTGTGGTTTAACTCAGTTATTAAAAAAAAAAAAATCTTGGATTGAATATCATTAATTTTATTTATTTATCAATTTTTTGGTTGATAAATTTTTTAATGCGTGTGAATGTCATTGGTTGTATGTCACAAGTATATTATTTGTGTGACTTGCATTATTATTATTATTATTTTTTTTTTTTGTAAGTAAATTTTATTACTCGTAAATTACATACGCACCCAGTGGGTCTTGAATCTATGACCTCACCCTCCATTTCATTAGCATGAGAGGAGAAGTGCCCTGTTTAGCTATAGCTCATTGGCAGCATTCATCACTAGTTTTGAGAGAATCTATGATGGGCATACCCTAGTTATCTATAATAAAACTCCAATGAAGGGTTTATTACAATTCCGCTTGTAAATGATCTTTTATGGACCTTGATAAAGTTTAAATTGATAGCTTTCATCTCCTCTTGAGTGGTTCCAAGAAGAAATTTAACTTTTGTCCATTCATAGTCTTTTTAAAGTTTTTTTCTATGATAATAAGGTTGTGTGGCTGATTAGGTGTGCTGAGCGATATGAAGTAGTTAGTGGCTCTATGCTTTACAGATTGGGAAGTAAAGGGTTCAGCGTAGTATACAGAACTAAGCAATCAAGAAACATGCTCGTACAATGAGTATAGTTAACAAGAAAATGATCTTGAATGTCTAGACAAGAGAAGATGAATTAGATTTGTATGCATTTGTGAGAAGTTTGAGGAAGTACAGTCAAGTGCATGAGAGATAATGTGGTGCGGACACCACATCTTATGGGATTGGACATCTTATGTGATTGGATTGTTTTAGGTTTTCATATATATATATATATATATATGTATGTATGTATGTATGTATGTGATGGAAACTGGATCAGGTTTGCTCTGATACCAAGTTGATGTTGAACAATATCAAAAAGGAAGATAAAAGGGAAAAATAAACAAAATGTAAATGGTAGACCTTAGAATCAATGCTTAGGGGTTTGCTTGAAATCAGCACCAAGCAGAAAAACTTAGGAATCAGCACCCAGCAATTGGGAAATCTCCAATATAAAATTCCATGCATCAAAGTGTAATTAAAATAAAACCAAATTCGATTCATCAAAGTATAGATAAAACCACCTAGAGCCTTTTTATAGAGCTTCTAGTAATAAAAGATCATGTCCCATCTACAAAGATATGAAATCTAATCCCTATTTGAACCCAAAAAAAAGGGTCGTAAATAGTCCAATCACATAAGATGTCCAATCCCATAAGATGTGGAGTCTATCCTTCAAAAGTAGTTAAACCCCATTATTAATTGTGGACTCTATCCTAATCAGTGAAGTTGACTTCCCAAGGTCACCTAGGTACTACTTGATTTCATTGTATCCAGTTGAATTAGTGAAAATTTTCCTACTTTAACGGGTTAGCCTTTGTTTTATATTGAACATAAAATTGGGGGGATAGACTTATCAAAAAAAAAAATTGTGGGGATAGCTAGTGATCCCCTCACTTTGAATTCTCGAGTCAAACCCTTTAAATGTTAAGGTGTGTAGATATTATTTGTCCCTTTCCTCAGATTCTGGCACTCTTTTTCCTTGGAACTTTGTGTGGTGTTCAAAGATTCCCCCTAGGGTAGCTTTCTTTTCATGGATCTGCTGCCTTAGGAAAGATTCCAACTACTGTTTACTTATGGAACAAAGGTGTTACTATTGTGGATTGGTGCTGCATGTGCAAAAGGAATGGGGAGTCAGTGGATCATCTTCTTCTTCATTGTCCCATAGCTTTTGAATTATGGACCATGGTGTGGAACTTGTTTGGACTTCTATGGGTTATGACACTGAGTGTCTCTGAACTTCTCTTAGCTTGTCAAGGCCACTTTGATAAACATAGAAATATTGTCTTCTGGAGGGTAGTGCTACATTGTGTTATGTGGTGCATTTGGCGAGAACGAAATGCAAGATGTTTTGAGGGAAGTGAATGGTCTATTCTTGAGATTAAATCCCTCCTTTTTCATTCTTTGCTGGACTGGAGTTCTGCTCTTAACTCTCTCCCCTGTTCTTCTCTTTTAGATCTAATTGAGCATTGTAATTTGAGAGTCTGAGTACTACTACCTAAGTTCACCTCCGGAGTACTTGGGTATTCTCATTTTTTTATTAATGAATTTTTGTTACTTATCAACAAAAAACACTTTAAATGTCAAGGATTTAGTCATGTTGCTGCCAAATGCCCCACTAAGGCCCTCCCCATTCATGAACAAAAGAGAGTGATGAGGATGATATAGAAGTAGTCTATGAATCCAACATTGATGAAATCAATGACAAATGAGGAGTGTGAGGGAGACCTTAAACTTGGTTGCATTCAAATGATACCGCCTCACAACAAACCCTCTTAGAGTAGTCTTGAGTGGGCAAAGAGTAAGAATTCCATTTCCCATGCCATTCAACTTGCACATGACAGTTCCATCATTATAGGCACGAGTCCATTTGAAGTAAAGTCTAGGAGGCATTTAGGTACTCTCCCATTTTCACCCCATGGTAGAACACTTGGGTCAATTGAAACATATAAGCATCATGAGGTTAGTAAACAATCTCAAGCAAGTGGTAATGTTTATAAACTGAGGCTAATTTAGATCATATAAAATACCAAGTAGGGGATTATTTCATGATTACAATTAGGCATGAATGGTTTCCCTACTGAGTTGTTAGGCAACTGCAAGCCTATAGTACTAAACCTCTCAAAGTGTTGAAACAAGTTGGACCAAATGTGTATCTTAATGATGATCCAACTAATTGCAAAAATAGCTCCATCTTTAATGTTGGCAATTTAGTTACTTATAAAGGTTCAACAGTTTATCACCTACCCCATGATCTTGTCAAAACTCCTATGACTCATCCAACACCACCGAACATTTTGCCAACTTGTAAAGAAGATATTGATGCTATTTTGGATTACCAGATTATTTCTTGACGCAAGACAACTAGAATAATATGGCTGGGAAAACAAGCAATGGGAAAAATAGGGGATAAAACCTAGGAGTCAGCACCTAGGGTTTCTTGGAGTCTGCACCAAGCGTGGCTAGAATTGGAACCAGTTGTAAAACTAAAGAAAAATTTATCATCAATCTCAAAGCCGTCTTACAAAACTGAAAACTGTGCTTAAATAGAGAATAACGAAATACATAAAAGAAACCGTAATTATTAAATGATTGGGCTTGGTAGGTCTTCAGGCCCAATTATTAGCAGGCTCCATCTATAAGGCCATAGGTTGGGTCTTCTTTTTTTTTTCAAAGCCCATAAGTATGTATAATTGGAGGCCTAAATCTTGTGTCTGCACCAACTCCCCTGAGGTGGGAAAAACTCAACCCCATCGAGTGTAAATCTGGACAGCTCTAGTAGTACTCAAGCAATTTGGGATTGTTGGTGTAGCTCATGACTCATCTCTAGTAATCCATTTACAATCAAAATTTGGTTGCCCTTGTCAATGAACTAGAAAACGGTGATCTCCTCAATCCCTATCAGAAACAATATGTTCATCTAAAATAGCATCAATATGTTCTTTATGTGCATAGGGTAGATTTAAGGGTGCACAGGTAGGGAGAGGGACATCAATAGGATTAGGTAAAGGCTAATTAAAAGGGGTATCAGGGATAACTGTTAGGCCTTTATAGGCAACTGGATCCTCTATATTCAAGTAGAGCTAATGCCATAATCATGGGGAAGGTCAATGAAATATGCATTTGAGCCAACCTATTTCAATACCTTGAACGGTCCAGCACTACAATCTTGCAACTTCTTAACTGTCCCTGAGGGAAACCGTTTAGGTCTAATCCTAATCATGACATATTCTTCTACTTGGAGTTGTACCTAACATCATTGAGTGTCAGCATGAATTTTATATTGAAAATTACTTGCTTGAGTTCCTTTAAGAATCTTGTGATGCAAATCAAGAATATATTGTGCAAATGCTTAACAGACTCAGAAATTCTAAAATGTGGGGACATGGGCAAGAGATCTAAAGGCTTCCTAGGTTTATAACCATGCATAACCTTAAGGGGGCGTTTGGTTCGCCGTGATGCATATTACGGTAATGTGACATCAAGGTGTTTGGTTCACTTGATTTTTTCTAACATTAAGGTAATGTAAGATTACAAAATATATCATATTACCTTAATCTCATCACCTTCTTAAATAGGTGTGATCTCACATTACTTATGGGTGGGATATATTAATTTATTGAATTGACAAAATTAGCCATTAATAAATTGTATTTACAAAATTTCCATGTATATTTTAAAACCCTAATTCCTCTCTCATCTCATAACCTAGCCCCTCTCTTTCTCATCAGATTCAAAACCCTAGCCCCCTCTCTCTCTCTCTCTCTCTCTGCAGTTGGAATCCATGGCCGCCGCTAACCACCATCTCCTCCGTTCTGATTTTCTCTCTCAAACAAAAACACACACGCTCTCATAGGCATAGCATAAGCTCGAACTCTTAGATCGCTCTCTAAATCAATGGTTGATTTGTCGTGATTTTGTTCGTACCATTGCCAAAGGAGCTCGTCGTCGTCCTCCTCCTCTTCACTGAAAGGAATGTTTTTGATGCCAGGGTCCAAAATACTGAAATGGGTGGCTGAAGAGAATTTTCAAAATTTTTGTAGATGTATAATCTGTTTGGTTGGTGAGAAAGTTGGGAAAGTGTAACATACATTTTTTAATGTTTTGTGGTTATTTGTAATTTGTTTGGTTGTTGAGAAGGGGCTGAAAAATGATTAATTTTATTTATTTTTTGTGGATCTAAAGCTGTTTGGTTGGTGAGAAAGGAAAATAAATTTTTTTTTTCTATGGATGAGTTGTTTGGTTAGTAAGAAAGTAGTGAGAAGGTAGAGGAAAATGAAATAGAAATTTGTTTAGTTATTTTGTGACATTTAATTAAAAAATAAAATTTTGTTTAGTTTTGTCAAAAGGATATTTTTGGAAATTTAAAAGTAAAAATTGTAATGATCCAGTGAATGTTAGAAGCCTAATAAACGCAGTAAAATTATATTATTGTGATGAGCTTACATGAATCTAACATCACAATAATGTTACATTACAGTAATGTAACATAATGTGAACCTATCAAAAAAAAAAAAAAAGTAATGTAACATAATGTTAATCAAACGGCCCCTAAATGGATTGTCGCCTATAGATCTATTGACAGAGCTATTATATGCAAGTTGGTGCAGACACAAGATGTAGAAGACTGCTCAACCAATGCCCCTATGGATGGAGCCTGGTAATAATTGGGCTTGAAGACCTATTAAGCCTACTCATAATAATTAGGGTTTCTTTTATGTATTTTGTTATTCTCTATTTGTGCACAGTTTTCAGTTTTGTAAGACAGCTTTGAGAAAGACAATAAACTTTTTTTAAGTTTCATGACTGGTGACGACTCTAGCCAAGCTTGGTGCTGATTCCTAGCAACCCTAGGTGTTAATTCCTAGGTTTTATTCCCTATTTTTCCTCTTGCTTATTTTCCCGGAAATATTGTTTTGGTTGCCCTGAGTTAGATTTGGTATCAAAGACAACTTTTGGTTCATTTGAAGCAATCCCATAGGTCACAAACAAAACAAAATTCCTTACTGCCGTCGTTTTCAATCTGTATTCCTAAGCCAAATAAGAATCACCACAGCCTGAACCCCATCCGCTGTCACCACCTTCAACAGACCCCAGTACTAGAGGATCCCAGGCCTGTGACAAATCCGCCAGACACAAGGACCAGTTCATTCCCCTGGGAAATCACAGGGGTTTGGTTTTCTCTCTCTGTATTTTTGGTGGACTAAATTATTTCATTTAAAAAACATCTCTAGTTTATATTTATTTACTATGGATTTAAATCTTCAGCATTCTAGGGCTCATAGTTGAACTTGAAAGTGAATCGTACAACTTCATTATAGGAATTTCTCATGATGGCTAAATTTGAGTTTTGGGGGTTGGTTTTGAAGGGTTAAAAAAGGTAGGGGAAATCTTTGTATTTCTATGGATTTGTGGTTTTAACGAGGCTAGACCTCTTAACTTGAATTTAGGAACTAATAGATCTTAACTAATAAACCTGGTTAAAAGGTCAAATATCAAGCCAAACGTGACTCTTGCCACAGTAATATGAGTCCTACAACCAACATCTACCAAATACTAAATGACGTAAATTTCCTTGTCTCTATAAACTTAATTGCAAGACCAACAGCCGTGGCCTTTGTTAGTGGTATATCTGTTTTCCAATTGGTTAACAAGACCCATCAAACTAAGCGCAAGGCAAGAATGTGAAGGTGGTATCAGCTTCTTCAGATCAGGAAATGATTCTCTCTAGTATAGTGATGTTTTAACCAAAGCATCATATATGCCATTTCCCTTCAAAACTGAGATTCATTACCTTCCTTTTCCTTTTTTCTTTTTGACAAGTGGTTCCTTTTCTCTTTTATATTCATAAAGTGATTGTAGCTGAAATGAGAATGTTAAGATGGATAAGTGGAAATACAAGGAAATATAGGATTTAAAATGAGGAAATTCCCTTTAAAATAGGGATAGTCTCTATTGATGAAAAGATGAAGGAGAGCCGCTTAAGATTGTTTAGTCATGTTAAGAGGAGGGTGACTAATGCACGGGTAAGAAAGAGTGAGTTAATCGAAGTTGAGGGAATGAAAAAAGGTAGAGGAAAGCCAAAAATCACATTAGCAAAAGTAATAAAAAGACGCTTCAATTAAGGAAGTAATAAAGAGTATGACTTTAGATATAATAGAATAGAAGAAAAGAATACATGTGGCATCCTAACTAATCTGTTAAGGATCCATAGCCAACCTAAAATTTTGGGATTAAGTCTTTGTTGTTGTTTGTTTGGTTCCTTTCCTCTTTCAGCAACTTTTTTTTGGCTGTTTCTGAACTTCATATGCAGATCATGTGGTTATTACTTATATTCTCTTTACATATTTCTTAATAGAATCATAGATGATATTTATCAAAAAAAAAAATCTTAAGTTCCATCATTGCTTTTGGAAATTGGTTATTATTATGCCTTCTATATGAATAACCTATTAAATCTGGATTTGCAGTGTCATTTGTGGCCTAGTTGAGAAGCCATATCTTTTATTTGGTTGTGTACTAGTCTCTTATATCTGAATCATTATTGCCTACTAGATGCTATTTCATCAATCGTCTGAACAAATTTTGTATTTCCCAATGTATTTGTGTTGAAGTTGGTATCCATTATCATCTTGGCTTGAGGCTGGAGCTGATGATTTGAGTATTTACGTTATGCTTATTTGAAAAGATGGATATGTTATAGACATGGCCCTAATTTTCCTTTAGATGATCTGCAATTTTTTGGACCAATGATGGTTATTTTGTGGTATTTGTCTAATAAAATGATATTGGATAATGGTGGAGTGATTTTTAAAGCTTATTGATAGATCATCTAATGCCTTTATTTTTTTGGTTGCAGAAAATGCTTTTGCCTTGTGGTCTCCCTCCTGAAAGAGAAGACGATTGAGAATTGCCATTTGGACCATAGTCTGAAACATTTCACTGCCTTTTCGGGCTTAGTTCCCGAATTTGTGATATGCATGCGTTTTCGTGTTTGCAGGAACAATTAATTGTATTTGAGACCGATGGACAGAGTACTTAGACTATAGTCTCATCTAGCTTGTGTGTCTGGGCTTGGAAGTTATATAACCCTTTGCTATAATTGTGAAGCTTATATATATAACTTTTAATGTCTGTATTTTGTTATGGATTTATCTAATTTATAACCTTCGCTTGAATTGCAATGAGAGGACCATTTCTCTCCTTGAATGGAAAGAAGCTTGTACTTAAATCACAGTGCTGGACACATCTAAATTTTCAATGCTTTATGATCACCCCCTTTAAAATGATGTTAAACCTATACCCTGAGTCAAATTATTGTGGAAGAGATTTACCTATCAAAAAAAAAAAAAAATATTGTGGAAGAGACCTGATTCGAGTTCATATCACACCCTCCATAGAAAATTTGCACTGTAATGTATGCACTTATCAGCCTGTGATATAGTTGAGGTCATACAGCTGAAAATAACATAGAAATTAGAAAAATAAATTTAGGGACACCCCATATTTCACATGTTGAAGTGGTAGTCGACACTTTTTTGCCTAAATAGGTCCAAAAGCCAACATTATATAAGCATGAATAGTGTTCTTATAAATTGTGCACGCTGAAACCCTAAGGCTAGGGTTTTATCTTGTTCACTTGGGCCTGCCTAAATGGCCCAAATTCCAACATGATTGGTATTGCTTACTGTTTCTTCTCTGCATTCATAGATTGTCAAACCTGTTTCTATGGTACAGGATGGTTTTTGTCCTTTTCATTGGCTGTATGATTGCCTAGTTTACTGGAAATTCTTATAAAACTTCCCTTTGCGTCAGGTTATCATTTGAAAGTGGTGTCAATACCCGGTACATTGCTTTCAAAAAAAAAAAAAAAATCCCCGGTACATTATTATTATACTTAAAAGGATTTAAAGATGGCCACCTTGAGTCATTGTCTAGCAAAAATACTATGAATGATTCCTTTCATTTCAAACTAATAAAAATCTATATAAAAGATTAGTATGTTATTACATGGAAAGAACTTGTGTGATCACTAAAGCCCAACCAAAGACTAGCATGGAAAGGCAGAGCCTTGGGCTTGTCCTATCCAATATGCAGCTACTAAGGTGCAATTTAAATTATTGTCCATGACCAAAGGGGTAATTAAACAGAAGACAAATGGGTCCTATGATTGGTCCACATGCCCCAATTTTACAAAGTTTAGGTCAAATCAATTACCAACCATTTCATTTATCTCAAGGTATACTCTACTGAAAGCTACGTTTCATACCGTGAGATGCAAAGCTGCGAACATTACCGACTTGACAAAGTTTCCTTGGATTTTTCTAGCTTATATTATATTATATATATATATATATATTTTTTTTTTTTTTTTTCACTCACTATGCATTTTATGACTTTATTGGAGAACCTCATCATTAATTTTAACCCTTTTTAGAGAAGAGATAGATAAAAAGAGACGGTGCACGTTTGTTACAACAATGATAGTGAGAGACAAGAGGTGGCACCTTTATTACCGTTTTCCCCTATTTTTTTAATACAAAATCCCATGTTACTACTTTTTCAATAACTTAATTATATATATATATATATATATGACATATGAGTGTGATTTCATTTACTTTTTGGAAAATTTATTTTCTCATTTACTTTCAAATTCACATTAAACTAATGAGGAGAATAATTGTCTCTCAATCCCTACCACTATAGACATTAAAGAGGGTAGAAATTGTTCTCACAAGCATTTATTCAAATCCTCAAAAAGTTCCATCACGAATTTACTCCCTCCCTTTCCTCCTTCCTTTATGTTCACTAGTATTCTACTTAAGTACTTTGCCACCTATGGCCGAGAATTTAAGTCATTTCAGAGTGGGGACAAATATGACATGATGGCTTCGATTGAAAAATTTTGAGTTCAAAATCCAATTAATGTTCTATTTGATCTTAAGCTTTTTAAATAAGGATGATCGATAGAATGTATAATTTTCTCAATTATAACATGAGCTAGCCTCAAGTAATGATATTATGACACACATCTAATCTAGGAACAATGCCATGAGCCTTTGTTTTGAACTAATGATATGAATTAAAAAACATTATGATTTTTTAAATAAAAAATAATTTAAATGATAAGAGCATTGTAAATCAATAGTATTGTCCAAATTTTCTATAAAAAGATTCCCCCATTCCACTCGTTGTAAGAAAAAAGAAGAAGAATGATTTAAATGTTACAATTTTTTCATAAATTATAAAGTCTCAGTTACAAAATGAGAATAGCATTCATTGGCTCAACTCACCCAAAGTTATTATGCTGACCAAAAGCTCTATGAGATATTGGTTTCCTCAAGGTTCGTTCTTAGATGTTGCTATGGGCTACTGACCTTCCACACTTGGAGTGTAGCGTCATAGCGTGACATTTTCTTCAAGATCTTCAATGGAGGATCAACAACAATCGAATCACTCAAAATTTGACAGGACAAGTGGTTGCCATATCCAATCACAAATAGAGTTGATGATGTGTGAAAATCGTCAGTGAGTCGTAGGCTCTAAGTCACTTCAATGGGTACTTGTAAATAAGAACGAAGGACCAAACAGAAGGCACCGGCTAAAAACCCTCCGAAGGTCAAGTTAGCGAATGAGAAATTTCTATCAACTCTTTTGTGAAAGAGTTAGGGATTTTCTGCGTACCTGGGGAAAGAGGAAGTCCGGTGCTTATATAGTGGTGAGTGGTAAATCGAGATCCCTTAGAAGTGGGGATCTTTCCTTGCAGAGAGTATTTGGTATTAGGGTTTTCATGATTCTAGGATGTCTTTCCATATGTGAGCACGATAAGGCCTTGGTACGTGATGCGCAAGATATTTTCATATATGAGTATTCGTGGGGACCACACATGGCCACGTGGTATCCGTCAGCTTCCCTGTCGCGTCGGTCTTATGGTCAACCGTCGCCTCCATTTTTCCCGTTGGTACGTTACGTATCCATCGACCTTGGTGGCGTCATGTCTTAAAGGTGTCGTTGGTTTATCAAGGATCCTCCGTCATCTTTTAGTGAAGTAGACGACCCTGCAGAAGTCGTCCAGCCTCCTTACCTTCTGCTTATAAGTCAATTTATCTGTAGAAAACACCCCCATCAACTGCCCTCTACTCCATGTCTCCGTTAGTCTTAGTTGACGGGCTGTGGAGTATTGTAAGCATTAATTATAGCTTTTTTGAAAAGGGCGTCATTAAATGTCCTTATGTAGTCTTGATTTAAATGCTCGGTGACATGTGGCACTACCTTTTGAGAGCTTTGTGAAACCTAGAGCTGTCATACCGTCATTCAAATTGCCCGTCGCTTGAGACCCGTTGCCTTTCGAGGAAACCTTCGCCCCGATCTGTCGTTTGTTTCTTCCAATAAGTTCCCTTTTCTTTGTTTTTAATTTCTACCTTTTGGTCAGTCATCTTTTGTCTTTAGAGACTCGTCAAATAAGCTCTTTGAAAACCTTCATCGCTTGTAGGTGGATAGATGTCAAATAGAGAAGCGACGAGTAAACTATCGTTGTCAGTCTGTGAGGGTGCGGGCTACAACGAGGTCTATTCGTCAAGGAGTGAGCCCGAGGAAGATTTCCCTCGGTCCCTAGAAAGGGAACTGTTTGCCCATTCCCCTAATGATGAAGATGAGGATGAGGATGAGGATGATGAGGGAGATGAGCATGAGGAGGAAGATGAGGAAAATGACTAGGGAGATGAGCATGAGGAGGGAAAGGAGGAAGATGAGGGTGCCCAGTTTGAAGGAGGAGAGGCGATAGATCAGGTGGACAGGGGCACTCGACCTTTTATTCTCCCTTTAATATGGACAGTCAATGATTTTTACCCGAAGATGTTGAGTAAGGTCTTCAACACCCTTCAGGATTGTTACCAAATCCCTGAAAGCATTCCCCTCAGTTTACTCGAAAAGTTTGAGAAATGCTATTCTAGAAGGACTGCGGACGTCGGCATGTATGATGCTACATTCGCCACAGGGCTGAGGCTGTCGCTAACGGATTTATATCGTTAGCTTGCCAATTATTTAGGATTGTTCGTCAACCAGATCGCTCCCAATGCATGGAGAATATTTATTGGAGCTGAAGTGATTTGGGGTCAGCTTAGTGGTGGGAACTGTCAACTTACCCTCAACGAGTTCTTTTACTACTACAAGCCCTAGCATATCTCTTTGTCTCAAGGCGTCTACCATTTTTTAGCGAGAAAGATGTCACTTAGGCTAGTGTCAAATATGCTCGACTCCAACAAAAATTGGAAAAATCATTATTTCTTCATCCAAGGGACGGATTGGGTTTGTAGGCCTGAGGAGTGGGATACCATGCCAAATGGTTTTAATAATACTTTAGGGATTGTAAAGGAGTCAGGTGGGCCGTCAGTTTTTACCTTTCCAATCTATCTACTTTGTCATGCCTCTAACGTTTTTTTTTTTTTTTTTTTTTTTTTTTTTTTTTTTTTTTTTTCAGCCCAAGTACATCCATATATTACTGACGAATAGGAGGCCTTCATCCGTCGCGTATTGGAGATTCCTCTTGAACGAAGGAAGTGGAAGGATCTCGTCACCCTTGATACCTTTCCCGCGTTTTGTGGTGGCCTCGAACTGATGCCAGTAGCTCGACGACTACACGCCTTCTCCCGTCGATGTAAGTTCTAAACTTACCATCTTAAACCATCTGTTTTCTTTCTAACGTCTACTCCCCCTTTTACAGAAATGGAAGCAGGTAGACAAAAAGCGTTGGTGAGGAAGTTCGCGCGGCGCGTAAGCAGTAGGGTGGTGCCTTAGCGTCGGCCTCCAAGGTCGTCACTAAAGGAACGCTCAAGGGAGAACGACGATTAAGATGACCGTCCACCTAAGAAGGGGACGGGCCCTTCCATTGGTGGTAAGCAACTGAAGTCCCCGTCGCCCCCCAAGCCTTCTGGCCACGGAGTTGGGAAGGGTCTGATGACAAGAAAGGGCCTCGTCACCCCTAGTGCCATCCACCGATTGATTACCCATAAAGACTATACCGTCGAGATGGTCGATTCGATCATCAAGGAGACGAACCTAGATCCCTACGCTGAAAAAAACCTTAAAGAACTTGGGGGCTTTCGGATTTTACGACCTATCCAGGGTAAGTTTTTGTTATTTAGGATATTGTTTATGAGATTATGCGTTATTTTCCTGACGGTCATCTTACTTTAAGCGTTGGTGCAGATGAGGGCACTCCAGGACCGATGCATGGCTAACGAGGGAGTGATCCGACGGTTTCGCAAGCGTCAGGAGATTGAAAATAAGGAGCGGGACCAATATAAGGAGGCCGTTCATATACTCAACAAGGAGCTGATGGACATTTAAGCCAAGATGAATAAGGAGTCCCGTCTGAGGGAGGAGGCAGAAAAAGCAAAGACTAATTTGTCGACGGAGTTGGTTGCCCTCCGTAAGCAGATGGACAAGGCCAAGGCTGACGCCGTGGTGGAGTTTCGAGTTTCTCAACCCTTCTACGACACGCATGGTGCCTATTACGATGACAAGTTTGACGACTACCTGAAGTAGGTGGGAACTACTTATCCTGATCTCAACTTGACCTAAATTGTATTAGATGACACCGTGCCGCCGACTCTTGGGGGAGATGGCTCTGTCAGTGACAAGTTCGACGATTTTGCTCACACGGTTGAACAAGAAGTAGGGGATGGCGGCGTGGTTATTGCTCAGCTCATCCTTGAGGGCCGCGTTGCTCCCGCAGTCTCGTCAGCTGTGGTCCCGTCAACAGAGGATGGTCCAAACATCGTGAACCCGACTATCTCGGATGCTCCCCCATCTTAATTTCCTTTTTTAAATTGTATCTAAGCACCATACTTTATATTACTGTTCATACAATAGTGAATGCCCCTTCGATTTTTGGGCTTTGATGTAAAACATTTTACCCCCATGGGTTTTTATCTACTTTTTTTTTTATTATTATTTTTTTTTACATCTGTTGCTTGCACTTGGTTTTATTTGTTGGTTGATTGGGAATATGCCTTTGTCATATGTGTATTACCAATATTGGGAATATGCCTTCGTCACATGTGTATTATCAATATTTCGCTTCATCTGTCCATCCTATAAGACTTAGGATAATATTTGAGGACCAGGTACCTGTCGGTATCCATGGTCGTCTGTCCACCCCATAGGTAGGATTTAGGATAATTTTTTGAGGACCAGGTACCTATTGGTATCCGTGGTCGTCCGTCCACCTTGTAGGTAGACTTGGTAAAATTTGTAAGACTAGGTACCCGTCGGTATCGTTGGTCATCCGTCCACCCTGTAGGTAGGTCTTTATAAAATTCGTAAGACCAGGTACTTGTTGGTATCCTTTGTCATCCGTCCACACCGTAGGTAGGACTTTATAAAATTCGTAAGACTAGGTACTCGTCAATATCCTTGGTCATCCTTCTATCCCATAGGTAGGACTTAATAAAATTCTAAGACTAGGTACCCGTTGGTATCATTGGTCATTCGTCCACCCCCTAGGTAGGACTTAATAAAATTCGTAAGACTAGGTACCCGTCGGTATCCTTAGTCATTCGTCCACCCTGTAGGTAGGACTTGGTAATATTCACAAGACCAGGTACTCGTCGGTATCCTTGGTCATCCATCCACCCTGTAGGTAGGACTTGGTAATATTCACAAAACCAATACCCGTTGGTATCCTTGGTCATCCATTCACCTCGTACGTAGGACTTAGTGTGGTTTAGGTGGTCCATTGAAGGGTAAAAAGTAAAGCAACGTTTCCGATAATGCATCCCAGTCTTATTAAAGATAGAGAGAGCTAAAAAAGAAACTTGACATCCTTAAAGTCTTTGACATTCAACCTTTGCTATAAAAAATGGAAAAATGAAAAGAAAGCGATAAAATAAACTACATCTGACTATTACTGGTAATACTTCCTCAAGTGCTTGGTGTTCCATGGGTGATGGAGTCTTTGTCCGTCGAGGGTTTCCAAGTAGTAAGTCCCCTTCCTATGGCAGTTGACGATCTTGTAGGGTTTCTCCCAATTAGGGCCCAGCTTACCCTGTGAGGGATCTCTAGTGGCCATTGTCACCTTCCTTAAGACCAGGTCCCCGATCTGAAGTGACAAGGCCTAACCTTTGTGTTGCAGTGCTTTGCCATAAGGTCCTGATAATGAGTCATCCTCTATTCTGCCATCGCTCTGACTTCATCAAGAAGATCTAATTTTAGGCGCATCCCTTCTTCATTGCTTCCTTCATCATGGTGGGACACTCAATAACTGGTTAGTCCTACTTCTGTTGGGATGACGGCTTCGTGTTCGTATGCGAGGCAGAAAGGTGTCTATTTTGTAGGTGTGCGGGTCGCTATCCTATACGCCCACAAGACTCTTAGTAACTCATCTAGCCATATGCCCTTTACCCCATAAAGTAGAGTCTTAATCATTTTAAGCAGGGATTTGTTTGTGACTTCAACTTGCCCGTTGGCTTGGGGGTGAGCGAGAGAGGAGTAATGGTTCTTGATCCTTAACTGTTGGCAGAAATCTTTGAATGCATCATTGTCGAATTGCTTTCCGTTGTCGAATACGAGGACCCTGGGGATTCCGAAGTGACAAATGATGTTTTTCTAAACAAAGCTCCGGACATTCTTCTCCGTGATAGTGGCTAATGGTTTGGTCTTGACCCATTTGGTGAAGTAGTCGATCCCCACAATAAGGAACTTAAGTTGCCGCACGACCATGGAAAAAGGACCTACTATGTCCAATCCCCACTAGGCGAATGGCTACGGGGCCCTCATTGGCATGAGTCCTTCTGTCGGCTGTCGTATGACGTTGCTGAAGTGTTGGCACCTATCGCACGCCTTCACATAGGACTGGACATCTTTCTACATAGTAGGGTAATAGTATCCAGCCCGTATCAGCTTGTGCATGAGTGAGCATGTCCCCAAGTGGTTTTCGCATACCCCTTTGTGTACATCTCTTATGACATAGTTCGCTTCGCTGAGGGTCAGGTGCCTCAAATATGGATGTGAGAAGTCGCTTTTGTAAAGGACATCTCCCATCATGATGAAACATGATAATTGTACCTTCAGCCTACAGGAAGCGTTACGATCTTCTGGTAATGTCCTATCCTTAAGGTAGGATATGATTGGCGTCATCCAGTCAACTCCTAGGGGGATGACCTATACTTCCACTTTGTCAATTGTAGGAGAATATTGGATGAAAGATAATACCTGATCGAGGACGTCCGTATACTCGACGGATGCTGTTTTGGCCAAACAGTCTGCCTGTTCGTTCTCTTTTCTTGGGATTTGCATGAACTTAATCGAGAATCCTTGCCCATTTTACTTCTGACCATGCTCAAGTATTATTTCATCCGGTCCCCTTTTACCTCGTAGTCACCATTAATGTGCCCGACCACAACTTGTAAATCGCAATGTGTGATAGCTAACATAGCTCTTGTTGCTTTAGCTAAGTTAAGGCCCGAGAGGACTACTTTGTATTCGGCCTCATTGTTGTTCATTGAGAACTAGAGGCGGACCGCACATTCTATTGTATCTCCCTCCGGTGACCGTAGCAGGACCCCAACTCCTCCGGCCTGTTGGTTAGACAAACCGTTTGTCCATGTCGTCCACGCCATCGATTTCTCCTCTTCGTCTTCACCTGTTGTGAACTTGGCAATGAAATCAGCTAAAGCCTTTGCTTTGATTGTGGTCCTTGGTCAGTATCAAACATAGAACTCGTCGAACTCAATCGCCCATAGAACCAATAGTCCTGCTGCTTCCAAGTTGGTCATCATTTTTCGCAGCGGCTTGTCTATTTAGACCACTATAGTGTGTGCTTGGAAGTATAGCCTGAGTTTCCGAGCAGTAGTGATCAATGTGAAAGTCAGCTTCTCCATTAGGGGATACCTCCCCTCAGCTCCTTGAAATGCCTGGCTGGTGTAGTACACGAGTAGCTGCACTTGGTCTTCCTCCCGTTTAAGAGCGGAACTAACAGTCGTTGGGGATACAGCTAAGTAAAGAGAGATCTCTTCACCAGGTTTGGACGGACTAAGTAGTGGTGGGGACGCGAGGTATGCCTTCAGTTCCTTGAATGCCCCTTGGCCCTTGTCGGTCCAATCGAAAGCCTTCCTTAGCACCTTGAAGAATGGTAGACACTTATCCGTTGCCCTAGATACAAAACAATTAAGGGCCGCAACCCTGTCGTTCAGGCTTTGCACTTCCTTGATGTTCTTCGGAGGGGTCATTTCCATTATAGCTCGAACTTTGTCGAGATTGGCTTCACGCAGTGTTACAATACCATGAAGCCCAAGAATTTTCCAGACGCTACACCGAAGACACACTTACGAGGGTTGAGCTTCATGTCCTAGAGGTGAAGGGTATCGAATGTCTCCCGGAGATCGTCTAAGTGGCTAACTTCTCGTGCACTTTTCACAAGCATATCGTTTATGTATACTTCCACGATTCGCCCAATCTGTTAGGCAAACATCTTGTTTACAAGCCTTTGGTATGTTGCCCTTGCATTCTTCAATCCGAACGGCATGACTTTGTAGCAGAAGAGTCCTTAACTTGTGACAAATGAAGTTTTCTCCTAATCTGCTTTGTCCAACCTGATTTGGTTATACCCCAAGAAGGTGTCCATGAAACTTAATAGCTGATGACTAGTCATAGAGTCCACAAGGACGTCGATGCGCGAGAGCGGATAGCTGTCTTTTGGGCAAGTCTTATTTAGGTCAGTGAAGTCTACGCACATCCTCTACTTGCCGTTCGCTTTTTTTACCATGACCACGTTGGCCAACCATTTAGGGTAGTAGACTTCTTTGATGAAATCTACCTCCAGCAGCTTGCATACCTCTTTGGCTATGGTTTTGTCCATTTCTTGGGTGAAAACCCTTTTCTTCTACCAGATTGGGGGGAAGCATGGGCGTATGTTGAGCTTATGTACCATGGTACCAGGGCTAATCCCTAGCATATCTTCATGGCTCAAGGCGAAGACGTCTTGATTGCTCTTTAGAAAAAGGGCAAGCTCTTTGCGAACTATAGGGTTGGCTTGTGTGCCGATACGAGTAGTTCGATAAAGGGTATCATCATCTAAGGAGATCTCTTCTAGATCCTCCGTTGGTTCTATAGTGACCTTTCTTTCTTTGATGTTCAAGGCTTGCAAATGATCGTCCATCTTAAGCATGGCTATGTAGCATTCATAGGCGGCCATTTGGTCTTCTCGCGCTTCTCCTATCCCGTACTACGTTGGAAACTTTACCAGAAAGTGGTATGTTGATGTGGCTGCCTGCCATGCATTAACCGTGGGATGACCAATGATGGCATTGTATGCAGAGGAGTAATCAACGACAAGGAAATTGACCTCCTCAGTAAGCTGCTGAGGGTATGTCTCGTTGGTTACTGGCAAAGTAATGGTTCTGACGAGAAAGACTTTGGTGCCACCGAATCCTACCAACAGCACATCGGAGGGTTGGAGACGCTCTCAGTTGATCTTCATCTGCTGAAACGTAAGGTAGTAGAGTATATCTGCTGAGCTCCCATTATCCACTAGTACCTGTTGGGTATTGAAGTTTGCGATAGACAAGCTAATGACCAGGGTGTTGTCATGAGGGTGGTGTAGTTGTCAAACATCTTTCTCTGTGAAGTTGATGGCAGGGTTGTCTACCCTCGTAGCTTTTGGGGGTCGTTCAAAAATCTAGACGCTCTGCACTATACGTAAATAAGTCTTCCTAGTCTTCATGGATGACCCCACCATAGTGTTTCCTCCTACAATTACTCTGAACTCGCCGAGTGGGGCTCTAGGCCTTTCTTTGGCCCATCAGTTGGGTTTGGAGTCCCTTGGCAGGTTTTAACCGCCCCTCATGAATCGTTGTAACTTTCCTTGTTTGATGAGGGCCTCGATCTGCTGTTTGAGGTCGTAACACTCAGAGGTGTCATGTCCATGGTCTCGGTGAAAGCAACAGTACTTGTTCCAGGGCCTCTTGCTTGGATCGCCTTTCAACTTGTCCAGCCATGTCAATGCTGCGTCGTCCCTTATCTGCAAAAGGACTTAATCCAGTGGGCTATTCGAGGGGTTGGCATTTGTCATCCTTCTTGGCTGGGGTTTTGATCTCCTTTCGTCCCCTCGATCACTCGTTTGAGACAACTTCCTTCCTCTGTCCGGACGATGGTTGTCTTACCTTTGTCTCTTATTCAGCCCGTCCCCCAGGCTATCATCGCATCTTGGCGTTCATGTATTTCATGGCCTTGTACAACATTTCGGCCATCGTCTTTGGGTCATTTTTGTAAAGAGAGAAGAGAAATTCCCTCGGTTGTAACCCACGGGTGAAGGCAGTAATAAGGACTTTGTCGTCAGCTTCGTCAGTCAAAAAGGCCTCTTTGTTGAAACAAGTTACATATGACCTTAGGCTTTCATCTTCCCACTGCGTAATGCTTAGTATGGCTGTTGAAGATCTTCTATGTCTTTGTCCCCCGATGAAATGCATGACAAAGTGTCCACTCAACTTTTTGAAGGTGGAGACAGTGTTCGGGGTAAGTTTACTGAACCCTACCCTTACTGGCCCCTTCAGTGTGGTAGGGAAGGCCCTGCAAATAATTTGTTTTGGAATTCCTTGCAAGTGCATGGGAGTTTTGAATGACTCCAAATGGTCTAGTGGGTCTCGCGAACCATCATATGCCTCCACTTGTGGCATTTGGAACTTGGCTGGAAAGGGGAAGGAAATCACTTACACGGTGAAGGGTGACTCAGTCTGCTGGACTAGTTCGTCCAAGTTGGTGGATACCTGTCTCCTTAGGGCACTCATCATCATGTTCATGCTTTCTTTCTTCGTTTGCATCTCTTGTGCCATGCGTAATGCACCGATTTCCAACTCAGAGGGACAACTGGTATCCTACTGATCTTGTCTATTGACAGCATTACTTTCTTCTTGATTGTCCCTTTCTTAGTGATCATTCATTGAGGGATGATTGTTGTTACGTTTGTCCCTGTCTTGTTTGTCATTCTGATCATTCAGCTCCTGGTCATTCCGCTTATCCAGTTGTCGTTCAAACTCATGGTTCTGCTGAATGAGCTATTCAACCGCTGCGGCAAGGGTTTACACTTGCCTCTCCAATGCGTTGGGCGGGTTTTCGGTCTCTTGGTTGGTAGTGGCCATTGATCGTGTTAAGACCATACAACTTTTTGTCTTTGAGATGGCGATATGGCTTATCACTCGTTATTCCCATAGATGACGCCAACTGATGATGTGCGAAAATCGTCAGTAAGTCGTAGGCTCCAAGTCACTTCAATGGGTACCTGTAAATAAGGACGAAGGACCAAACATAAGGCACTGGCTAAAAACCCTCTGAAGGTCAAGTTAGCGAATGAGAAATCTCTATCAACTCTTTAGTGAAAGAGTTAGGGATTTTTTGTGTACCTGGGGAAAGAGGAGGTCCGGTGCTTATACAGTGGTGAGTGGTAAATCAAGATCCCTTAGAGGTGGGGATCTTTCCTTACGGAGGGTATTTGGTATTAGGGTTTCTATGATTCTAGGGTGTTTTTCCCTATGTGAGCACGATAAGGCCTTGGTACGTGATGTGCAAGATATTTTCATACATGAGTATTCGTGGGGACCACACATGGCCATGTGGTATTCGTCAACTTCCCGTCTCGTCGGTCTTATGGTCAACCGCCACCTCCATTTTTCCTATTGGTACATGACGTATTCGTCGGCCTTGGTGGCGTTATGTCTTGAAGGTGTCGTTGGTTTATTAAGGATCCTCTGTCATCTTTTAGTGAAGTAGATGACCTTGCAGAGGTTGTCCACCCTCCTTGCCTTCTTCTTATAAGTCAATTTATCTGTAGAAAACACTCCCATCAAGAGTTATTTCTTTTGTTAAGATTCCTTAGTTCAAATGCTCACGAATGTGAGTCCTTGATCCTGACACTCATTAATGGAATCTACCATTGTTGCAGCATGTCTTTCTTGCAAATTGATGTTAAGTCCATTAGGCAAAATAGTCCTTATCAAGTTAAAATAATAGAGACATACTCGTTTGGGTGGCCTCAAAATATGGTGATTTTATTGTTTGTAATGCTTATTATATGGCATGTCCTTAAAGCATATTGGTAAGGAAGGAGAGTCATCTAGGGCTCTACTCTACAACAGCAAAATGTGTGAAAGACTTTATGGTCATTAAAGGTTTCTCAAAAGGTCAAGATCTTTCTATGGAGAGATTTTGTAATGCCTTTTCCACCATGCTCAACTTGGGATTGAAAGGTGTTCATGTTGATCTTGTATGTCTCATTTGTAAACAATCTTAGGAATCAATCATCCATGCATTATGGTCTTGCAGAGTTGCAAATGGGGTCCAATGTCCAAATGACATGGAAAGTTAAACTTCAGAAATATGGTCAATCCCTCGTATTAAATCCCTTGATTTTCTCCAAAATTTAGATAGATATGACACATGTGACATTTATTTGATTTTATCTATTGAATTTATTGAATGTCTTGTGCCTTACATTTGCATTAAAATTGAAGAAAATTGAAGAATTTAAATGGAAAGGGATGCTTTCTCGTAGTTAAAAGTTTTGTAGTTTAATTGCATTGCTAGATTCTCATTATTCAAATCCTCTCTCCCCACTTATTGTAAACAAAAAATATATGAATGTAATATATAATATTATTCTTTAAATATAAAATATTTTGTAGTTATTTTAGGACCAAACCATTTGCCACAACTTAATGATATGAGTAGTAGACAATTACTTTCATATGGACCCATTGTCTTTTTTCACCATACCATAGATCACTTCAGTGTTATGATAAGGGTTGTTCAAAAAAGTTGTATCCATAGACTTTTTTAATATTATGAGATTTAAGTGATAGCTCAATGATAAAGACATATTTTGTAATGTCCTGTGTTTATGGTTGAACCCTACCTCCCCCCTCCCCACTATCTACTTATCTCAAAAATAAAATATTATGTTTCCATTTTTTTTTTAATATATCTATAATCAGTATAAAACCAAAGAGGATTGAATTTTAGTTGACCTCATAATATTGTGTCATATAAGTTTTGAGAATTTACAATTTTACACGTCATTATTTTAATATATATATATATATATATATATTTAATTGAATTTAAATTCTATTATATATTTTTGAAAGCAAATGCTATTCTATATTTAAACACTCCATTAAAATCTTTGTATATCATTTTTTTTAGAAAGTAGAATCTTTGTGTATCATATTTTCCTTATATATTAAAATATGAGTTGTGCTAAGGACATAACAAATTGTCACAGTAGCTAAGGTGTTAGTCTCTCATAGGTTAAAATAAAATAATAAAATATTAGATCAAGTCATACCACAATTAAAAATAAGAGTATTGTGAAAATATTGTAAGATTTTGTTTTGTCCATAATTTTTTCTTAAAATATATAATTCTATGTACAAACGCAATCAAAATGAACCCTCTGACTTGATAAATATATATAAAATCTTTTTGTATTAGTTTAATTTATCTTTAAAAATATTTTTGCACACTCTAACACAGATCAATCGAACCCAAAACTAAATAACAACATAGACCAACCCATCCCAAAACCAACCAACAACATAAATCACAAATCTCTCTCTCTCTCTCTCTCTCTCTCTCTCTCTCTCTCTCTCTCTCTCTCATGAATCTCTTTTCTTTATTTGACTATCGATATCTCCAACTCTAAGAATAAAGAGCGAGTGTTTGTGAGTTGTAAGTGTATATTTTGTTATTATAATTTTATATTTTGTTATAAATATAATTTAACTTTATATAATTTAATAATTAGGAAATATAGATGATTTGTTACATATGTGTGTATTTTAGAGCATCTGCACCAATTTGTGTAAAATATAAAAAGATGTTAAATTTACACATTTTAGCCTTAAAACTGCCCACATTAGTCTGTTTATACCACTGTAGATTTTCATTTTTGCTACTGTAACTATGTAAATATACACGGTTACTGTAACTTTGCATATTAATATTTTTTTAGTTTCTCATTATTTTATTTATTTCTCTCTCTCTTCTCTCTCCTTCATTTCACCGTAAAACCTAGCCACCACTAACCGCCTAATACCACCACTAGTCACAACCCATTACAAATTTGAACATCCTATTACAAAACCCAGTCAACTCATCAATTGGAAAACCCAAATCAAACCCATCACTACCCAACTAGAACCCATTGAGATCAAACCCATCATTGCCCCACCCACCACCGTAGCCCAGTATCGCAATCCAACAAAGAGGAAGGAGGAGGAGGAAGGAGAAGAAGAAGAAGAAGAATAGGCTAAGAGCTAAGAGAGAAATGAGAGGTGAGAGAGAGATTTTTTTTTTTAAATTTTGAGAGAGAGAGAGAGAGAGAGAGAGAGAGAGAGAGTATTTTGATACGGTAGGTTAAAGAATAAAAAATAATTATTTAAAGAAAATAGAGTTTATAATAGATAGTATGATGTAGATGTTTTTGCAAAGTAGTTGTGTGAAATAGAAAAAATAGGTTTTTATACTAAAATAAATGGAAAGTTTTAGCCAAATTGATGCAAACGCTCTTATCATGTTATAATAACATTTTGGTATAAAGTTAGTGATTCAAAAAAGTTAGTGATTTTCAAGTATTTGATTCGTTAAGTGGACACACAACGTATTATTTATATATGTATAGATGTGTGTGGTTCTTTGGATCAATAATTAATACAATGCACATTAGTTGAGTTTTGTTATTCAGTTTAAAATATTTTTATAAAAATAATAACAAATAGATAATGACAATTGTATAAAAATAAAAAAATGTTATACAAACTTAACAAAATAAAATGATTACACTTACCCCATATTGACAATTGACGAAGATAATGATAACTCATAATGAATTTTCATTTAAGGATTTCAAAATATGAAAACTTGTAGAAGAAAATTGTAAAACTTCATGCATTTGTATTTGATTAATTTTTTATTTGTATTGATAATTCATTATATTAATTTTATGGCGAAAAGCACATTTTAGTCCTTACATTTTCAGGCGATTCCCATTTTAGTCCCTACATTTTATTTTTACCGCTTTTAGTCCCTATCCTGAAAAACGCTTCCCGTTTTGGTCCCTGCTGTTACTCATTTAACAGAAATATCCTACGTGGCAAATGGTCAAACAGTAAATGCTGACATGTCTATTAAAATAATATTAAAAAAAGTCACGTCAGATAAAAATAATATTAAAAAATGCCACGTCAGTACTTTAATTTTTGAAAAAAAGCCAAATCAGGTAAAAATAATATAAAAATTTCTAACCTAATTATTTAAAAAAAAAATAAAAGAAATTAGTTAAATTAAATTTTTTCCTTTTTTTTGGAAGAACGTGTTCTTCATTTTTCTTCCCCAACTAAGCTTGCCCAGAAAATTAAAAATTAAAAATTTACTTTTCTTTTCTTGCATTTTCTTAGCAACCAAAACCATAAAATCACTCAGATTTACAAAATAAAAGATATGCCCATAAAAATTTACAAAACACAAACATTCAACAAGATTTTCTTATGCTTTGAAACCAAACACAAAACTCAAACCCAGATTTTCGGCCTCCATGCACAACCAAACCCAACGAAGCCTGAATAAGATCTTAGAGAAAGCGTAACGAAACCTGGCATGACCACCACCACATCAAACAGAACCTAGCCACCACCAAAACCCGGCTGCCAACAAAACCCAGCCACCAATCAGACCCAGCAAGCACCAAAACCCACCACCAAATGGATCCAGCAAACACAGAAAAAAACCCATAACCAAAGCCGGCCACCGATTTGAACTCCACAACTGAAACCCACCACCAAAACGCCACCACCAAATGGATCAAAGCCTAAACAACTGCCTTAGTTGGTCTTCTGTATATGGAGACTTAGCTGGAAGGAGGTCAGGTGCCATAAGTGTTATAAACTCCGAAAACTCAATCAGACTGTTGCTGTTCGTATCAGTCATTTGAATCAAGGTTTCAAGCTGTTCCGAGCTTGGTTTTAGACCCAGTGATCTCAAGAGAGATCCTAGCTCAAGTTGTGTCAAACTCCCATCATTGTTCCGATCAAATGAACGAAATATTTCACGCAGCTCAGCGATTTGCTCATCGTCAAGCTCAATTGGTTGCTTGTTGCTCATGTCAACAACTAATCCAAATATGTTTCTCTAACCAAAGGTTTCTGTTTTTGGTTTTTAACCCCCCACTAATAATTCAAACTCATCACCTAGAACAATTGAATATGGATATTCTAAACCAATATATGAAGAGAAATGAAAATTTAAGTTGTGGGTTCAGATCATACCATGCCGCTTTTGCGTTGATGTTTCTTATTATTATCCACATAGAATTATAGAAATCACCAAACAAACACCCACTCTAACTTTGTGTACCTGAGGCTGAAAGGTTTGATGAATTCAGCTTTGGATAGATGAGAGATTTCCTGGAACGTTCTTCATGTTCTTCCAAAAGAAAGGAAAAAAAATTTAATTTAACTAATTTCTTTTCTTTTTTTAAAAAATAATTAGGTTAGAAATTTTTATATTATTTTTATATGATTTGACTTTTTTCAAAAATTAAATTGCTGACGTGGCATTTTTTAATATTATTTTTATCTGACGTGGCTTTTTTTAATATTATTTTAATAGACACGCCAGCATTTACTGTTGGACCGTTTGCCACGTAGGATATTTCTGTTAAATGAGTAACAGCAGGGACCAAAACGGGAAGCGTTTTTCAGGATAGGGACTAAAAGCGGTAAAAATAAAATATAGGGACTAAAATGGGAATCGCCTGAAAATGTAGGGACTAAAATGTACTTTTCGCCTAATTTTATTTTAAGTTTGTTTAATTTAACGCTTTATTTATTTCAATGTAAAATATTTGCAGGAAAATATTTTCTTATTTTACGGTGTTTGTTTTACAGTAAAATATTTTCAGTTAACCAAATCAATCTAAGCAAATTTTTGTAAAATATTTTACGCTTAAAATTTTGGTAAAATAATTTACATTTGCTCAGTAACTCTCATCTCGATGACTCTCATGCTTTCTCTCCCTCTCACGCTATCTCTTAATTTTCTCTCACCCACCAATCCTTCTCTCCCAAAACCTATCGGCGCCACCCACTGACTGGCGATGCCACCCATCAACAGCGCCACCCAAGACCGACTTCACACTCTCCTTCCTCCTCTCGTCTTTCTCATGAAATCCATCAGGATCTAAAGGTTGAGCAGCAGCTTAGGTTTTTTGTGGCTGCTTTGATCTTGTTGGTGGCTGTTCCGATCCCACCATCGCTAGATTTGCTAGGTTTTTGGATTTTCAAATTAGAATTTTTGTTCGTAGGTTTTCTTTTCATGTTTTTGATTTGGTTTTGTGGGTGTTTTTGCCTTTTTGATATGGATTTTTGGGCTGTTGGTGGTTGTTTTTTTGAATCTTTGGCAGTGGCTGGTGGTGGTTTTGATGGCTATTTTTTGAATGGTTGGTGGTGATTCTGGTGGCTGTTGGGCAAATTTGAAACGAATTCTACGTTGACCACTGAACATTATATTATATATGTATATATTCTCAAAGACGGGATGAAGTATTGTGCCAAAAGGACTGAAGAGATGAAGATAACTGAAGCAAATTTAAATCCCGTCTCCAATGTATACTTTTTCGCAAAGTACTTAGGCTGTGTTTGTTTTGGGTGAAAATCACTTCCGAAAATGCTTTTCTGTATGTACGGGTGTTTGGTTGCGCATGGAAAATGCATTTTCCGGAAATGCTTTTCAGTAGACCTATGTTGGGGGTGTAAATTGATTTTCGTTTTTATTTTACCTTAAAATGCCATTTTCTGGAAAACAGAGAGAGAGCTAAGTGAGAGGGAGATCGCGCCTGTGCGTAGAGAGAGAGAGAGAGAGAGAGAGAGAGAGAGAGAGAGAGAGAGAGAGAGAGAGAGAGAGAGAGAGAGAGAGAGAGAGAGAGAGAGGAAGAAGAGACTGAACCCAGAAATCGACTCCGAAGAACCCAGAAACCGACTCTGACGACCCAGAAAACCCAAGACCGATCTTGTTCGTTGCGTCGATCGCACCACTAGCGAGATCGTCGCACCCCAGCATCGATCCACCCAAAACTGATCGTTCTCGTCGCACCCCAAAACCGATCATCCTCGACCCAGATTCGTCGTCCCTAATCGCGTTGATCGCGATCGTCGTACCCTAGCACCGTGCCGATTGTCGCACCCCAGCACCGCACCGATCGCGAGATCGTCGTACCCCAGCACCGCGTCGATCGTGATCGCAGCATTGCGCCGATTGCGATCGCAGCACCGTGCCGCGCGATCTCGCCTTTGCCTCCGCCGCGCAATCTCGCCTCTCGTCGAACCCAGTCGCCTCTCTCTCTTCCTTCTTCTCTCAATTTGACCGGATTATGAAATTTTTTTTTCTGGGTTTTATTTGCGTTTCTGGATTGAGGAATGAAATTAATATTTGTTTGGCAGTTGAGAAAATGTGAGAAAATGTGGGCAATAAGTAGAAAATGTGTTTTCTATTGTATTTTCAACAACACAACCAAACACCAGAAAATATTTTTCACAACATTTTCTGAAATGCAACCAAACACTAAAAAATATTTTCCTTTCTTGAAAATAGCATTTTTGGAAAATAGGTATTTTTCGAAAAATATTTTACATGAAACAAACACGGCGAACTTATATAAAGTTAATCAAGATAGTAGTAGTTATGCAATTTTGTGAGATTGCTTTTCCCAGATCTCCTGAACCTGAATATATGATTGTCAGATTCAATTTCTTGCTAGCTTTCTGAACTCTAATCCCAGATTGTTACTTGCCCAACTTTTTGAATAAGAAATTAACATCGGCTTCACTTAAGAAAGTAAAGGAATTTGTTTGTTGTAAAGTGAGCAAAAACTTTTATAGATCTTGGCAGAAAGTTTGTTCAAAATTAAGTAAAGAGCAGAATTTTTTACTAACTCTGATGCTCTTTCATCGGTCTCCATGTATTTTTTTAGAGGTTAATAAATTTTTTCAAATATTTTAATAGTTTTTTTTTCTACTTTATGTTATATTAAAAATATTTTACAAAACATTTTCATGTATCTTACCAAACACAGTAAAATGAAAATATTTTTCTACAAATATTTTACTTCTAAAAATATTTTATATCAAACAAACAAACGGAGTGTAGGTTTCTTAACAACTCTTGAAAAGAAATCCCAAAGCGGATTTGATTGTCAAATTTTTTATATAAATCACGTAATGGTTATTCAATTTGGGAAAAAAAAGAAAAAGAAAAAAAAAGTAATATTCAGATCAAACTTAATAATATAAAATATGAAATACTTCCCTTTGCCTTTCTCCACGAATATGAGGTGTCTATCAAAAAAAAAAAAAATTTCGAATATGAGGTGTCCATCTTCAAACAATAAGAACAATCAATTATCCCTAATTCCTAAAAAAAAAAAAAAAAAAAATCCCTAATTCATGCTATAAGAGGTTGAGTAGTCTAGTTCTCAATGATATTCTCAGTCTCATACATTTAAAAAAAAAAAAAAAAAATCTCAGCTTTAACTTTTAACCAATTATTAATAAGTTAAGTATTCTATAAGTAACAGATAGTAATAGACAACAAAATAATACCAATAATAATAAAAACAAAAAAGAAAAAAAAAAGACAATATCATTTAAGCTTTTGCTTCTTCAATCATCTACTTTTCTCATCCATTTTCTTTCTTTTTATCTCTCACTCTCTCTCTCTCTCATCCCAATACTCCTTTCCTGAGGAATCAGACTCTCAGTCTCTCACCAAAAAAGGATTTTCCGGGAAAACCCAAACCCAAACCCAGATCCGAAAGATCCCCTCCGAATCTACCCCCACATTTTATTAGCTTGGCCGTGAAAATCGGACCCAAATTTAAAGATTCCATTCCCCGACTTCGAAGTCCCCCCCACCCACTCTCTCTCTCTCTCTCTCTCGTTCTTTTCCTGAAAACACAACACAATAATTTTCCGTTTAAAGAAACAACCGCTTTTTATTTCCTTTTCTTCAACCTCTGTTTTATCTCATCTTGATTTTACCAAGAAAAGAAAAAAACAAAACAAAGAAATACCCTTTTGATGACCCTGAATCCCGGGTTTTTATTCGGTGATTATTGGGCTTTCTTTAGATTTTTATATTTTTTTTAATTGTAGTTGTATCCTATGTTAGAGTTAGGTGTATTACATAGAAATTTTTTTTTTTTTGATATTGAATTTTTTGGGGGAAAAGTTTGGATTTTTGAGCTTAGTATTTGAAGAGTAGAAAAGGGTATTTTTTTTTCTTGGGATCATTGTGTTTCTGTTGGAGTTAGGTGGATCTGAGAGTGGATTAGAATCAAAGATCTATTGGTGATGAGCTTTTTGGATAAGCAAAAAGCTTTTTGACATTTTAGTATTGTATTAAAAGAGTTAGGAGGGTGAGCTTGTTGGTTTTGTATTTACTTTGATTGGGAATTGAACCATGGATCATGTGATTGGTGGGAAGTTTAAGCTTGGGCGAAAGATCGGTAGTGGATCATTTGGAGAACTCTATTTGGGTATGGAATTCATGGGGTTTTAAGTTAGCATTGTCTGCTTATGTCACTTTTTAGTTTTGTATTTTGTGCGGAGAATCTTATTGGTTTGGTTTGTTGTTTCAGGGGTTAATATACAAAGTGGAGAGGAAGTGGCTGTAAAGCTGGTATGTTGGAAGGCCTTCACTTTCTCTGTTCCTTTCAAATTTTGTTTTAGGAGGTTGATTTCTTCAGGTGTATTGTGGAGCTCAAGTCATTGATGAACAAGCAAGACAGTGTTCTTGAATCTAAATATATGTTATTGGTTGTCATTTTTTGAATAGATCTTTTGGAAGATGGATTTTGTCTTTGTCTAAAACCACCTTAAATTTTTGAGCAAACCTGCATTTCAGTTTGCTAAAGAAGTTCATTATTTGGTTTCTTACGCTGCTTAGTTTTAACATTCAAGTACTTGAGTTGCTTTTTAATATTATAATTCAATAGTTGGGGGAGGGGAAGTACCTGTTGAGCTACAAGGCTCTTGGTCCAAGTGCTGGAGTTACTGGTTAGCTAAGCTAATTGATTAATAAATTTTATTTACAGTTTTACTTAGAAGCATCTTGTGCCCTGTTGTCGTTCATAGTTTTAGTTAGTAGTTAGTACTGTAGAGTTTCTGAAATACGAGAGAACTGATTTTTATGGGGTGGATTGGTACTGCATTAGTTGGATTTTAGGTTTTAAGAGTTGTATTTTTAAGGTCATGGCATCACGGTTATGCTGAGGATTATTTCATTCAAGTAAATATTTGCATTTACAATATTCTAATTACATAGAGTAGAATGGAGGAAAATGATACACATGGCTAACCCTAACTATTTTGTTGAGGATCCATAGCCAGCTTCAAGAATTTGGGATTTAGGCTTGTTTGTTGTTGTTATTGTAGTACAATAATTTATTTAGATAATTATTTATGATGAATGGATCGAAAGAGCTGTGGAAGGGCTGCATTTAAGTTGAAATCAAAGTCTCTCGTCTCAATCTTCCTTCAGACCTTCACATATTATTGTATGGATCCATTAGATGGCTCTTGTTGATTATTTTGGTATTCTTACCAATCTTAGCCTGCATGTTGAGTATGCATCGGATCTGAATACAATTTTTTATTATTATATTTTTCATGTGCTTGTGTGGTGCTTATACAAGTTTGAGAACTTCAGTTCACTTTTTTCTCCTCTCCTTATATTTTTTGGAATCTATGATTTTGCTTGTTCTACAACTTGAGTAACTATATAACTTACATTACCCACCTATATTTCTCTTGTTCCCCAGGAATCTGTGAAGACCAAGCACCCTCAGCTTCATTATGAGTCAAAATTATACATGCTTCTACAAGGAGGAAGTAAGTTTCTCTTTTTGCTCCTTTTGTCTATAATGAGTTGGAATGAAAGGTTATTTCTGTGAGTTAAAATCAATTTATATGCACTTATTTATCTTCTATCTGTATGAAGCGGGTATCCCCCATCTGAAATGGTTTGGCGTTGAGGGAGAGTACAATGTTATGGTTATTGACCTTCTTGGCCCAAGCCTAGAAGACCTGTTCAACTATTGCAACCGGAAGTTTTCATTGAAAACGGTTTTAATGCTTGCAGATCAGTTGGTAATAATTTAATGTTTTCAATGAAGGAAAAATCAAGGAGGTATATTGGGCAAATATGGCTTCCATACTGATTTTTTTTCTTCTTTTCTTTTCCTGTTATTTTATGTAGATAAACAGAGTTGAGTATATGCACTCACGGGGTTTTCTTCACCGTGATATAAAGCCTGACAACTTTTTGATGGGTTTAGGGCGCAAAGCTAATCAGGTTACTTTTTTCACTGTCTATATAGTGCATCTGTCTCCGTGTTCACTTTCACCTTGTTTTACTGTAAATGCATACACATTGGACCGTAGTACATAAACATCTGTGCAATATCCCATCTTTGTTTACATGAAGACTTCGTGCAACTTTTGTTGAGACATGTCTTGACTCTTGACAATGTGAATGCTATGTGTATTTCATTTGGCCAGAATATTGTGCAGCTACAGGTAACCTTTGAAAAAGAACCCCCCTCCCCCCAAAAAATGTGAATATGCACTAAATACTCAATTCTATGTTAGTTTTTGATTCAGGGAATATGGATATATGGGATAGAGAATTACAATTAGAGAGATGTCAAATATGGAGTTGTATAATTATTTTTATTTTTTATTTTTTTTGAGTTTGGGAGCTGCTGAGCCTGGGCTCAGGTAGTAGTGGCATGCGGTATGGTTGTGGTTAGGGGCAAAGGATTTTATCTCAATTTTTTAGAAGCTAGATTGCCAATTGCTTGATGTAAAACTTTAGTTAGTGAGAATTGTTTTTTTGTTTAAAGATTGGACCCAAATTTAGCAGATTGCCAATTCTTTGTTTTAACTTTTTAGGCTATGGTAAGTTATGTACAAGAATTGTTCGGTTGGATTTGATGAGTTGACAACTTCAATTATGTTCCCATGTGAAGAATAACTGTTAGTTCTTTTGCATAAATACTGGTGAAATAAAAATAATTAGGCAATATAATGGTGGTAGGCCAACCCTTGAATAATATTAAATCTCTGATAGAGAATATACTTGCAGTGTGGGCAGTTGTACATTGGCATACTGCTTTTGGTTCTTTATTCAGTCCTAGAGCTTTCTAAGTCTTGTAGTTGATATGGATGGGAGCATAGACATTGTAAACCATTACAAATATTAGATGTCTTTTTGTTGTGGGAAGGTATTTGACTGATTATAGCTTACTCCCCCTATCTAGCGTGATTATAGTTTTGGGGACGTTTACAATGATGGAAATTTAAAGAAATGCATTCATCAATACCCCATCTTAACTTATTGTTATTACTTTATGGATAAAATTTATTTGATGAAAACTATTGAAGGTTGGTTGTTTATTAAGAGGTGGTTTGTAGACTTGTAGTTCTCACATAAAGAATGAGTTATAACTTGTATTTTTAAGCCAAAATCGTGTACTGCTGCTTACGATCAAGCTTTTCTTTGTTTTCCTAGAAAAAAATATCAATGAATAAAACTATTGATTGATGTGATTATAGTTTTAGTATTGCTTATTGTTAAATTACCGATTGTCCTAAAAGCTTAAGCTATTAGGAAATGGTGAATTTAATCACTTAACCATAATTCTAACACTTCCCCTCACTTGTGGGCCTAAACTTTCCCTTAAATAAGTGGGGGCCAACAAGTGGTAATTTAACATTTTAAATGGAAGTAGAGCAAAGTTAGGGATTGAACTCAAGATCTCTTGCTTTGATATCATGTTAAATTACCGATTGTCCCAAAAGCTTGAATTATTAGGAAATGGTGAATTTAATCACTTAACCATAATTCTAACACTTACAATGATGGCAATTTAGCATGGATTCATTCATCAATAGCTCATCCTAATTTATTATTTTTACTCTATGGATAATATTTATCTGATTGAAAACTATGAAAGGTTGGTTGTTTATGAAGAGGTGATTTGTAGTTCTCAAAAAATCACATAAAGAATGAGTTTTAAATTTTGTATTTTTAAATCCAAAATTGTGTACTGCTAGAGATCAAGCTTTTCTTTGCTATCCAATAAAAAATATCAATTAATAAGAAGTCCTGAATGATTTTTTTTTTTTTTTTGGGGTGGAAAATCTTAGATGGTTGAAGAAAAGATTGTTATTATTTTTGGAAAAATTAATGTAAATTTTAATACATGTTCAAGTTGATTGAGCCCTGATTATTTTTTTTTATCCAAAGCTCACATCCAAAAAGGGTCGAAGTTATGTAGGAAAAATTTCAGAAGAGAGGGATTTTTATTTTAGATAAATACAGAATTGTTATATTGCCAGACTCCCATGAGAGTTCATCCAAGCATGTTTTATGACTTATTGTGTTGGTAAATGCCATTGTCCCTTGGTAGCATTGATCTGTTCAGCTGATGCTTGTTTTGTTGGTTGTACATAACACCTTACGAAATCAATATTTCCAAATATTCTAGTTGTGCCCTAACATGCATTGCTTAGCATTTACTTGCTTAGCTGGGTGTTTTTTGAACGCAGGTATATATAATTGATTATGGTCTTGCAAAAAAGTATAGAGATCTTCAAACACACAAGCACATACCATACAGGTAATCCAGCATTATGGTTTTTTGTGGCTTCCTAATTAACTCGTTCTCTGGTTGTTGTACTCAATTCTTTTTTACTCTATCTGAGCTAATCATATAATTCTAGTGTATTCATAGGTCAAGTTTCTGTTATTAGTCCTGTTAATAGCCATACGAGTATCCATAGGTCAATTCTAGTGCATTCAGCATTATGGATGTTTGCATGTCCGTTTGTTGTTTCTCCTTGTTCTTGGGAAAAGAGCGGAGGGGAAGCTGTTCATTCTTGCATTTGCATACCTATATTCTTTTCTGCACCCTATTTAACAAATTCGGTCTGAATATATTTATTTCTATATAGTTGTATCACAAAGTATGGGTAAAAGCATGCTTAAGCACAAAGCTCCCAAAGCCCTAGTACTTTTTGCCTCTAAAGTGAGGCACCTTCATGCTTTTTTGGAGCGTTTTCAATAAGCTCAAAGTGTGTTTATATATACCTAGTACTTTTTGCCTCTAAAGTGAGGCACCTTCATGTTTTTTTGGAGCTTTTTCTATAAGCTCAAAGTGTGTTTATATATATACTCTTGTACACCAAATCAACGTTTTATTTCAACAGTAAGATCAGATGGCTAGAAAAGTATATATATTTGTACACCAAATATGAATTGTAGCCATTTGATCTTACTGTTGAAATAAACTGTTGATGTGGTGTACAAAAGTCAATTTTATGCTAAAAGAAGCACGGACACAGGTATGGGTACGGGTATGACGCAGTGACATGACAATTTTTGAAAAATTAGGACACGACACGGAGGGAATACATATATTAATTAATTATTAAATATATATTTATTTATATATTTTAAATATTGTTACACATTCATTTTTCATATAATGTTAAACAAATATTAAATTTATTTTTCTTCTATTTCTTTATGTTAATGTACATACATATCAGATCCAAAAACCAAAATACACCCAATAATAATATAACAAAATAAAATTTATCTCACCCAAAATAACAAATTCGTAAGCAAAGAGAAATAAGCAACTCATGCAGAGAGAGAGCTTACCATCAGCGGTTGCCGTTGCTGCTGTTGGCCTTTGCTTTTGCCGATAGCCCCAATGTCATAGAGAAATAATCAACTGAAGCAAGGAGAGAGAGAGAGAGAGAGAGAGAGAGAGAGAGAGAGAGAGAGAGTACTTTCACCGTCGCTGTTGTTGGCCTTTGCTTTTGCCAATAACCCCAATGTCATAGAGAGTGAGTGAGAAGTTAAGAGAGAGAGGAGAGAAATTGAGTGAGAGAAATGGTCTGAGGGTTAGGGATCTAGGTTTTTATTTCTGCTCTCAAAAAGCTGCGTTTTGGGTCTTTTGCTCTTTTTATTTATTTATTTATTTTATTATAAATTTCTGCAGCCGTGTCCCTTGTCCAGTATGTGTCGGACACAGACATGGCAGCCCGAATGCTATTTCCGTGCCTCCTAGATGGCTAGATTTTATGGTATGCTACTATACACTTGAGCCCACCCCTCTCTACCTTGACGCATATTCCCTTGAATTTTCTGCTTGCTACCAAAACTGCCATGTCCTGAAACTCCTAGTTCATTCTTGAGAAAAAAAAATTATTAAATTTATGTGATAATTGGTTAGTTGCTTTAATAGTTGGAGTTGAACATATAATGAGTTGTGCACTTAGACTTGTATTGATTAATACTCATTTAGTGAATAAGTGATTTAGAGAATGATGTAAACTGTTATATTTCAACTAATATGATTATGTGATCACTTGATTGTTGTATTGACCATCAATAATTATTTTCAAATTTATTACATTATATTTTTAAAAATGTGCACTTGACTTTAATCCGGCATGTGCTTGCGCTTTGCGCTTAGACTCTAGAAGGCCTTGGCGCTTAAGTGCACCTTGCGCTTTTACTTTAATCGGTATCACGTTATTCTATTACAGGAGTATTTTTTTATGAGCAATCCTCACAAGTAGATTAGTTTCTGCATTCTGGTAGTGCTTGCATATAACAATCATGAGAAAATGTGGACAAGCCTGGAGTATTAGTTGTATGGAACTTACAGATGGCTTTGTAGATTGTATGGAAGCTTTAACAGTGCTGAGATGAACCTATTTTTATTTGAATGTTTGGACGCATATGTTTATTATACAGGTTATTGAGTGTTTCATTGTTCCATTTTCTGTCATTTTTTAATGCATTTTGACCTTAATCATTAATGAATTACTGTCTTCCTGATGTGTTGATATGCTACTCAACTTTCTCTTTTTTTTTTTTTTTTTTTTTTTTTTTTTTGTTTTGAAAATAACTTTCTCATGTTTTCAGCATTTGTTGCCTGTTTATTTTCCATCACATCTTCCCATTTTTTTTTGCTACAGGGAAAACAAAAATCTCACAGGAACAGCTCGTTATGCAAGTGTTAATACCCACCTTGGAGTTGGTGAGTGACTTTTTTTAAAATTTTTTAAAAGCTATTATGATTCAGATGGTTTTGTATACTTGCTATCACATGTTTAGATGTATTCACAATTCTGATTTACATGCAGAACAAAGCAGAAGAGATGATCTTGAGTCTCTTGGTTATGTGCTTATGTATTTTCTGAGGGGAAGGTTATCACTTATTGACATTCTCACTTCACCTACTTTGCTTAGGCTTATTCGCATTTTCTTTACTTACTGCATATGATTCTTTGTTTCAGCCTTCCGTGGCAGGGCTTAAAAGCAGGTACGAAGAAGCAGAAATATGACAAGATCAGTGAAAAGAAGATGCTTACTCCCATAGAGGTATTATCACTTGCTTCTTCCAGCAGCTTATGCCAGGACAATTTAATAATGAAACATATGGTTTTAGTTTATAACAGGAACAAATCACTGAATTTATGTTATCAGGAGTCTGATATGCAGTACTTGTTCTGTATTCCAAGTGCTCCAAAACATTTGTAAACATGAGATATGAACTACAAATATGCTTTTTGACAGGTTCTTTGCAAATCGTATCCATCAGAGTTCACATCATACTTCCATTACTGCCGATCATTGCGGTTTGAGGACAAACCTGATTATTCGTATCTGAAGAGGCTTTTCCGAGATCTATTTATTCGAGAAGGTTACTTGAAGATTCTTAAGCCCCAGCCCCTTAAAATTGTTCAGTTTTTTTTTAATAAATGTTGAATAATTCTTTCTGTGATTCTCATCTTAAATTTTATTGAGAGGTTTCACAAAACCTGGAATTCAGTGAGTTGTGATTGGTGCAGGTTATCAGTTTGACTATGTGTTTGATTGGACTATATTGAAATACCCTCAAGTTGGCTCCAGTTCGAGAGGAAGAGTCAGTACATAATTTATCGGCAATATTTTTTGTAAAAGTATCTTTATATGAGTTGTAAATGATCTTGATATCTTTTCATGTCATTTTTCAACAGCCAAGTGGGAAACCAGCTTTAAATCCAGGAACATCTGCTGAAAGACCTTCAGGTCTGTTCCCTTTCACTGCAAGGCTTTGGATCAACTTGTTTTAAACAATCAAATTCTATAAATGTTTAGAATTCTCCTAAATGTAAAATGGGCTTCAAGCTCTCAAGTGCTTGGCTCGTCTCTGTGCTATGGCTTGAGATATATTCTTACATTTTCCAAAGGGTTGATTGCCTTTGTTTGGTCACTCTGGTATTTCTCTAGAAAGCTTATAGAGCAGTGAGATCTGTAGTATTTTGCTTAGATTGTAGTAAATACTTCTACACAAGTTATTTTCTTATTTGAATTAGAAAGATGAAGAGTTTTCGACATATGACACATCATTATATGTTTCTTCTAGTGGGACAAGAGATTCGAGATAGGTTCTCTGGTGCTGTTGAGGCCTTTGCTAGAAGGAATGGCACAGGGCATGGTTTGCATGGTGAGCACACCAGGCACAGATCTTCAGATGATGTGCCATCTTCCAAGGATGTGGTGAGTAATTGCGAGTAGTAATATGCAATCTTCTGCTTATTTTCTGTGTCCCTTTCAATTTTTTCCGTGAAGTCATTCTTGCACTCTGATTCCCAATCACTTCACACTCTCTTTCTTCTTTCCTCTTTGCAGCAACCTGATTCTGAAAGGGGAAGGAGTTCTCGCAATGGCAGCTCTTCAAAGAGGCCAGTTGTATCAAGCAGCAGACCAAGCTCCTCTGGTGAGCCAAGTGAAAATCGGTCAAGCCGGCTGGTCTCAAGCAGTGGTCGCCTGTCTACAACCCAGAGGATTCAACCTGGGTTTGAATCCAAAACAACATCTTTTACCCGAAATGCTGCTACCAGAGGTGGTCGTGATGATGCACTTAGGAGCTTTGAGCTTCTATCGATTGGCACAGGAAAGAGGAAATAAAGGGTAAGAAGTGCTTGTGTCAAGACTCAACTTTTTTTGCAGTTTTTCACAATGTCAGCAATATTATGATTTTACCTCAGTTACTTTGTATATGTGTTATCTGTTGCTGGGTTCAATTTGCTGCTAAGGCTCGCAAATGTTCTACTTGAGAACATGTCCAGACTCTTTTACCTCTTCAGGATTCTCGCAATTATAATGCCCCTCTTGGGCTCACCTAAGAAAGAGAGATCGTCTCACTTTAGGGAATTGTTCATATATTTGAGACACGAATAGTTGTAATAAGCACGGATGTTATATTTTTTCCTGGGGAAAAATGAAAACCATGCTTTATGACTAATACACCCTTTGTCTTGTCATGTATTACGTAATATATTCATATTTTTTGTCTTTGTAGTATGGGTAAATGATGTATAATCATTAATCAGTGGTTTCATCAGCCACCTGTTGAATTCTTTTGTCCACTTGGTTTAAAAGGATATTTTTTTTGGTTGCTTTAAACACTTTATTCTAGTAATTTTGCTAGCCATTAGTGTTTTTGTAGCATGTAAATTTTAGCTAAACATCTCTTCTGATCTCCTGGATTATCCACTGTTGAGGGCTCGTGATTACTTGCTTTAAACAGGAAAATTTTGCGAGGGTGATATTGCTTATCAAATTAGTTACGTTGAAAGTCTATCAGAAATTTCAACCTGAAGTTGTTTCCTGGTGTGCTTATCTTTTGTTAAATATTTATTTGTATGCATTTGGTTTTCTAGATGTGCCGAGTATTCTCTCTTGGTATAATGTATATTTTTGGTAGTCAGGTGCATTTATCTGTTTGAGCAAACAATATATGATCTAATATATACATTTGCCTATCACTTTGATCACCCCAGTCCCGATTTTAATTGCTATTTTGCAATGGACTAGTTGGCATTTTGGACACAGCTTGCAGTGAGAAAACCCTAGTTTTGATCTAGTAAAGTAGAAAGAGGGTGAAACCTAGGGAGAGAGAATCAAAGCAAAAACTAAAATCTTTGAGCATTTGGAATTTTGAAATCGGAGGAAAAGGAAAATTCAAATTTTAAATTAATTCCCGTTATAAAAAATTCTCTACTTAAATTGATGTTCGAGTCCCTTTTGCCTCTCAATAATGGCTTGGCTATGAGATAAAAGATGCCCAATCTTGAACTATGTAGCTTGGTACATTTATCAATGCCAGATCACATATTAAAAAAATTTCTTCTTTGTTCAAGTTGGATTCTATCATAATATTCTCCCATGTATTGTGGTCTTGATCCTTACAATTTGCCTACCAAATGGAAATACATGACCTGTCATTTGAGTTCAGATTGTCTTACCAAGGTCATATGACTAATCATGTAAAATGGTTAGTGATATATGACAGTTCCTCATCCTTTAATCACAATGATGAAGATCTAGGGTGCAACGTCTGTAATAGGGCAAAACAAAAAGGGTGTCTCTGAATTGAATTGTTATAGAATAACCCTCCCCATATCAAATTAATTAAGATGTCATGTCGTGAAAACTTGAAATTGTTGGAAAGTTGTTACTTTGACTAGAAGGAAGTATTCAATCTACTTTTTGTTGGTGTGTGGTCTAGGGCTGTCCACGGGTTGGATTGGATCGGGTTTGGGGTTGACTTGCAACCGACCCGATTAGATCGGGTGTATGAAAAATGGACCTGCAGAAATAAAACCCAAACCTAAAGAACATAGTTCACAAGTCACAACCACAATCCAAAACTAGTGAAATCAAATAACACCAAAAATACCACAAACCCAAATCTGAGATTGAAACCAAATAGCATGAAAAACACCACACACCCAAATCTAAGACCGAAAGAAAGAGAGAAAGATGAGACTCAAATCTGAGATGAAAGAGAGAGAAAGATGAGACCTAGATTTGAGATTGAAAGAAAGAGAGAAAGAAAAGAAATTATCACGAAATAGCACCACCAGCACTCCTCCTCCTAGTTCCCACCGTCATTGCATGCATCATCATATCAGTACATCTACCATCAAATTGCACAAGATCAAAGCAGATAAGAGGCGGCTTTGCAAGGAAGTAGGTCTACGATGGCAGGAAGACAAAGGCAGGAGCTAGGGATTTGAGAGAGAGAGAGCACGAAAATAGAGAGGCAGGTTAGAGCATTTCAAGCAGATTCTCCAAATTTTTGTACTGTTTGGAAAATGAACAGTGACTTTTACCTTTTAGCTACTCACTTTTTCAAATACATTTTTCAACAGATTTTCTATCCCATTCTCTATCTCATTTAAATATTATTTCTTCATTCATTATTTATTCTTTTTTTATCATCATTTATTCTTTCTATATTCATTCTCAACAATTATATTTTTCAATGAAAAGCGTTATATTCACAACATTTTTTTGCATTACTTTCACAAGAATCACATTAAAATCTTATGTGGAAAGTTATTACTAGTTCTAATTTGAACTTACCGCTGAAATTATATTTTTACTCACCAATATTAGTTAATAATAATATGTTATTTAAAATTTATTGTGAAAATATTGTGGTAGCATTTCTAAATTGTATTTTTCCTTTCTTTCTATCATCCATATGTTTCATTTTTTTTTTCTCTTGATTTTTCTCCACCACACACGTATACCAATTATCTCCATTCTCTCTTTTTTATCACTACTTTCTACTTTATTCCAGAACCTCTTTCTCTCTTTCTTTCTCCAATTTTTTTTTTTTTTTACTTGATTCCAAAACATTATCCAACTCTCTGTGTGACAAGAAACAGAGAAAGAGGTAGAGAGAGAAAGAACAGATGGGTTAGAGGGCTTTCCTCCCCAATGCAGCCCAGATGGTAGATGGCTTGTGTCTTTTTTTTTTTTTTTTTTGTTATGGTTTGATTAATTTTAAGATTATGTTTTTGAGTTTTTATTTTGATTATGCTTGAGTTTAGAGATATTTGAGAAAAAGATCGTTGTGTTTGTAGCCGTGAGAGGAGAGAGAAAGAATTGTTATTTTATTTTATTTTATTGAGATGTATGAATTTTTTAAGCAGAAAAATTAATTTGGAGTTGCTACAGTGTTCTCTAGATTAAGAGAACCACTGTAGCAACTTCAAAAAAAATTTGGAAAAGTTTTGTGTTTAGAGATGCTGTTGGAGTGTGAACAGTGAGCTTTTTTCTCTAAAAAGTAGAGATAGAGCATCTGTTGGAGATGCTCTTAGCATGAAAAATAGAGAAGGGTAGAAAGACCCAAAATGTTACCTTTTAAATTTAAGAGCGGTTGGGTCAGTTTCTACGGTTTTTAAATTCATTAACCCGCAACCTAAACCAAAATTTTGGTTTTTGAAAGCACAAGACCTGAATCCGACCAACTATGCTATTCGGGCCCACCTGCTGGCCTTCGGGTCATGCGGGTTTGGTTGGGCCAGTTGGCCCGCTGGACAACCCTAGTGTGGTCAATGGTGTGATATTTTTGTAGATGCTTAGAACCCTCTCAAAATCTCAAGGGAAGTGAACAGGTAGCTCATATTTGAAGAGCACAAAAGAGCTTAGGAAGTTGTGAAACCAAATGATAGAAGAGTTGAAGCATGGTCTCCCTCTCCTAGTATCATCAAAAATGATTTTGATGCAGCTATTAGGGATGGGCATATTTGTTTTTCTGGTGTGAGTAGAAACAAGAAGGAAGAGATCGTCTGTGTGAGGATAAGTCTCTATGGGTTGAATCCTGTGTTAGCTCTTTGGGAAGCAGGGTTTTTGAAGGCAACGTTTTGAATGTTGTCCATCCTATCTAGCTTGTTAACACTTTAACATTGGTTAATTAAATCTATCATAACCGATTTTAAGTTGTCCTTAAAATCTTTTTCTTTTAGGCTGGTGACGCATGTACTTAGGAACTCTAATAATTTATTTCACTCATTAGCCTGGTGGGCTTCTTCTTGTAATGCTAGGGCAACCATCTCCCTTATGGTTTTTGCTAGAAATGGAGGAGTCAGTTCCCCGTTGTCTTTCTAATATAATCTTATTGGGAAAAAAAGAAAAAAGAAAAAGAAAAAGAAAAAGAAAAATAGGTTACTGCCATGTCTTGAAATATTGAACAAAGCATGGCAATGAGTTGGGTCCAATCGGTCTTCCATCCTTAATAATATAAGAAAATTACACTTTTCCATCCTAATCTTTTATCCTGATTACATTTGTACTCCTTTTAACTATCGAAATGTACAATTGACCTTACAAAGTTATATCTCTATCATAATTATAGTTACACCAAAATAGACGAGAGAGAGTTAAGTTTAACGTATTTTTAAAATGGGTCGATTGTGCATTTTGATAGTTCATGGGGTTAAGTGTATTTGGGTTGTGTTCAAGTTCTTAAAGCATAAAAAACCAACCCTTGCCAAGTTGCTAATGGGTTTCAAAATGTGAGGTTCTTTGCCTTAGCTAGTTGCATCTTTGTTCCACCCCAGCCTCCCCCCCCCCCCCCTCTATTACATGGCTTTTGTTATCCTTGAAGCCCCCCCCCCCTTCCCAACAAAATAGAAATAGTTGGACCCAATTTTTGTTGTTGATTTTCATCAATTTTTATGTGGATTTCTAAATTTAATCGAGCTTTATTTGAAATCTAACCATGTGATTGGATTATATTTTGGTGCTATAAGTAAGATCATGAAATTCCCTTTAATTTGGCTAATCATGGGCAAAAATCAAGTTTGAATTGAATGAGTTATCACTGATTAAAGGAAATTAACCATTTTGCATTTTAATTGTGAAAAAATCAGGTAATTTTTCTATGGAACTCCTGCTAAAATTTTAGTATGATTTCCAGGAAAATTGGTACTAAGTATACCTTTCGGGACTTTTTAATTAAGCATGTTGTGGGGACCGGCCCAGAATAATAGGTTGACTGGGCCCTGGGCCCGTCCGAGGACCAGTCCGTTCGAGGAGACATCGTGGCCCAGAATCCTTATTTTAGGCCCACTGGGGCAAAGAGAATATGTCCGAGGAGGAATTCCTCCTCGGACACTGCAAAATCCAGATCAAAGGTGTGTCCCAGTCACTATAGTCCATCCCCCGAATACGTAAAAAGGAAGGAGACCCAAAATATCTCAGCAAAGGCTACCACCACCACATTAAATGTATCACAACTACTCTCCTGACCGCATTAATGAAGAGAAGACCCCTGAACAGTGCTACCTTGGCTACTGCAACTCACAAAGAATTGATAAGGGTATCTGATGGGACATGTGCTCAAGTGGGGGTTTGGATGATCAACAAGTGTAAAACCCAGATGATAGGGGAGGGCCTATATAATATGTAAAAGTCCCCCAAGAGAGAGGGACGAGAGATGGAGAAAAAGAGAGGAGAGAACACTGCAGAGAACTTTTATTTGCGTGAATCTGTGCCCATTAGTCAAGTTTGAGACCTGATCATTTGAGAAGGATCTCTTTTCACTGCTACCTCCTTTTGTTCTTGTCTCTGTATCCCCTGAGCCCATGCAACAAACCGTTTAAGGTAACTGAAACAAAGTTCTTTAGCTTATACTCTACAAAAAATTCATTGTGTGGGACCTTTTGGGTCAAGACCTAACCAACAAGGATCGGGTCAACTAAAACCGTGTCCCTACACATGCCATTAAGGATCAAATGTCAAAATTGATTAATGAGTTTAATTGATTTTTATAAATTACGTGTCCTGTTTTTATTCGAGTCCATTTATTTAGTCATACTTGGTCCCTTTATTTTCATCAGGTAATACATTTGATTTTTATGGAGATCATGTTAGTTATTGTGAATTATTAACTATTGATTTAAAGTTCACATAGTTCTTTTAAGTACATTGTAGTCCATGCTTTAATCTTTGCACACTTGAATTAAGGAAGTTCACTGATATGACATGTGTCCAAATTGTTAGAATATGCCAGTGACATCACTTATTCTTATCCAATTCCATTATTATCCGCATTCCCTAAAACCCTAGGGATCCCATATATAAACCATCATCACTCTCCCCTGTTAAGCAACAATGAGCAGCCATGGTGGAAATCCAAAAATAAAATCCCTACAGTCCTATCCGACCCCACGGCTTTGGCAGAGAGAATAGTCTCTTTGCCACCCAACCCGAAAATCAACCAGGAAAAGTCCCTTCTTTTTTCATCCACTTTAAACAAGTTCCATCCCATACACTAACACTAGCCCAAGACTCCTTTAGGCCTAACCTTTCCCCAGCCTTAGCCCAAGTCCGTTTCATACCAACCCACTCATTTTTAAAACAAAACCCATTCAATTCTAAACCAGCCCGTGGACCCTCCAACACAAACGTTTCCAAAAATTGCAAAATTATCCCAAACCTTCTCAAAATCACATTTTTCAAACCCAACCCATTCCAAAATTATAACTTGACCCCAACACTTTCAAAAAATTTCATTTTAACCCCAAAACTTTTGTAAAATTTTATTTAGATCCTAAACTTTTATGAAATTACTTTTTGACCCCTAAATTTCCAAAATTGCACAAAGGCCATTTATGATTATGACACCCAAAGAAAAAAAAGAAAAAGAAAAAAAAAGAGCGTTTTCAATCATTGTTATGCCAATAAAATGCTTGCCTTAAAAAAAAATTTAAATTTGTCAAATGAAATATTTTCACACTTTAAAGGAATTTAACATTTGTATCCCTTATTGTTTTTTTTCTTTTTTGCATGAGATAAAATACCTTGGGAAAAGGAATTTCAAAATCGCATTTGTTAGGCTAAGCTCGGGAGTGAGGTTAGCTATATGTAATTGCCTATGCAATTTACTTTCCTAATAAATGTCATTCTATCACATGTTTAGCTGCCCCTTTTGATTTTGCTTTATAGAATAAATTACATGTCCATGCATTTTGCACGTGTCTGCATGCTCACATGTCATTTTAGAATAGATTATACATGTCATGCATTTACATGTCATTCTAGAATAGATTATACATGTCATTTATCCACATGTCATCCTAGGATAGGCTTGCTTCCTTTTATTTCACATGCACATGCATAACATTCATTTTTTAAAATCCAAATGAACTATTTTAGTTGTTGTTTAAATGACAAGATTTAAGATTAAATTCGAAACGAGATATTATCATTTTGGATAGGTGTTGTGGGGTGCCTAACACCTTCCCCACATGTAATCGAGATTTCAGATTCACGTCTTCTAGTTCGAAACATTTTTTATTTTCTAATGAGATTGGTCACCTAATTTAATCTTCTGGATCCATTACACGGATGAATAAGAATGCATAGATAGAATAATTTTGTCTTTTTGAGAGGATTTGAAAAAGCTCATAGGAGATAGGACCTCCATTTAATATATAGGATCAAGAAGGTTGTGGTGGAGATGCATTGGTTGATTTATTGGATCCACTGCAATGAGAATCCAAAACATTTTATTACCTTGAAAATGCACTTCCATTCAACCTTATCATAATATTTCTCCATGTTCACCTTGATGGCAATATTTAGTTGTTTTACTTTCTTTTCATAGATTTTGACCTATCTCATGAGTAATCATCATATTATCTTGAATCATTGGCCCAAGAATAAAAGCACCTACCGTGGTGAGATAAGCTTTGGGAGAATCTTCTTTAGGTTTTTTGCTAGTAGCTTCAACATGACCTTGAGATCACAATACATAGGCTTATTGGGCGAAAGTTATTGACAATTGCAACACCTCTTAATTTCAGGATTAATGCCAAGGTATGGTTAATCTCTCTCTAAAATCTACCTGACTTGAAGAGGTTTTTGTACAACCTTGATTAGATCTTGGCCAATCGCTATCTAGTACTGTTTGAAGAATGCCATTGGCATTTCATCGAGTAGATTCTAAACTGAATACAACATTCTTGATCTACACCACATTAGTTAGCCATTGAAGTAGCTAAGAGCATTGTACCTTAACTGACACATTTTGATGTTTTTAACAGAGATTTCCAGGGTTCAAATTATAATAATGATATATAATAAACATTTATTTTGCTATTTTTCTTGTCTTAGATTACATCTTATGAAACTATACTAAGGTAACATAACGATAAATGCTTCTAAATTGGAATATTTTTGAAACCTTCTAAATTGGAATATTAAGAAAAAAAAAATATTTATTGGATGTTATACCATGATTTTATAAAATATTATGGGCTCTCCCCACTGTGGCAAGGCAATGCCGCAATAGGCGATATGCAGTTTTTCTATCCTTTTCTACGACAAAATTCCAAAAGCTTGAACCGAATGATATGCACACATATTCTGTACTATATATCTATATATATATATATATATATATATAGTTGAGATGTCAAAATTACTGATTTCCTTTTCTTTTTGGGGGAGAAGGGGTGGGGGGTTAATAATACCAATAATTTTTTTAAATAAATGCACAAAATAACACTCACACGTAGATCATGGTTTCGTAGAATATTAGGGAATTTTCACTGTTGACATGGATTGTTCTTTTAAGTCTTGAATTTTTATTCAAATACATAATACGCTGGTACATATGTCCATCTGCATTTTTTTTTTTTGGACAAATTTTTTAAACCTTGAACCGATTAAAATATGAAAGCTCGCTAGCTAGTCTAATTACTAGAGCTAATTAAGACTCCAAAAAAATTTACGGCTTGATTAATTTTAAGTCTAACACAAGAAAAGTGGAATACATGTGATTAGTGAATAATCCCGCTGAAACCACAAACTGAAGCATGTGTATACATAATTGACAAGCAATATAAACACAAAGAAGTAAGGGAGAAGAGAGTGCAAACATGAGATAACATACGATGTGTTATCAAAGGGGAAAACCGGAGAACCTGGTGGAAAACTTCTTTGCGGCCCGACAAGTTGAAATAATCCACTAGCAAATCAGTTAGAGTACATAAATACACAAAGACCCTTAAAACCTAAGCTACCCAAAGTACTTAAGCCCTCCAAGCTCCAGCTACCAACGGACTTCATAGAGTCTTCTCTTTGCTAGCTTTTCAGATCCTACAATTAAGCCCAATTGCACCTCCCAAAAATTGGTATGAACTCAGTACTTCCCAATTTCTCCAAAACAACTATCTACACTCAGAATATGTGTGGATTGTGTTTGGAATAAGTTTCTCTCATTGGTATGAAAATTAGAGAGGGAAGAGAGTAGAGAAAACTAAGAGAATTGTGTAGTGAATTGAAAGATGACAATCACTAACTCTTAAATGGTGTTTCTAGGGTTTTCTCTTAGAAACTCCTCTTACAATTTTGTGAGTAATAAAAGTATACATAATGTGGGTGAAGGAGGGGAAGAGTTAACCAAAATTCTAGCTGTCAGAGTATTTTGTGGGTCACTTGTGACTTAGCTAAGTTGCGAGCAAGTTGCGAAACACCCTAACATAACATATGTTTGAAATTCATGCATGTACTCTTCACGTAACTTTTCGCAAATTTAAGCAATTGTGAGCAAGTAGTGAAACTCCCTGTCATAAGCAGTTCTTCACCATTTGTAGTCTAAACCCATTACAATTAACCCCACATAAATACAAGTAAATGATTGAAAGAATTATAATCAAATTGACACGTAATTAAAGCCAACAAAATTAACATGAAAAAATCACAACTTAACAAAATACATAGGTATTATACATACATACATATATATATATATATATATTGATTCATTAAATGACTGCAATTTTTTTTTGTTTTTTGTTTTAAGGAGGCAACGTTAGATATATCAATGCTTTTTAAATCCAGAAAATAACACACATTATATTAATCACAATTAATATTCTTTAAATATTTTAAATCAATTTGTTTGGTTATATAAATTAAATATTGCACATTAGAGTATAATAATATACTAATAGTAAAAATTTTAACTTCAGAAAAATTAAATATATATAATGTAATATATAAGAAATATGATAATAACATTGCTATATGATAAAAAAAAAATTATTTTGCTTATGAATAACAAGGTAGAACATGTTCAAACTTTTAACCATAAAAGTCAGGGCATTTTTTCTTCTAATGGTTAAAAAAAAAAGTCTATTTGTTCCTATATTCCTAACTCTCTAAATATGCTAAGAACTTTATAATTCAATTGGTATTTCCTATTGTTTTTAAGGGAGACGTTCAAGGTTTAAAACCCCCATAGTAACAAACAAATTATCCACATAAAGAAAAAGAAAAAAAACACCAAATACAAAATGAAAGAGAGTTGATTTTTTGAGAAGAAAAAGTGCTTTTCTTAAATATATTTAATTATATATTTTTGGATATTTAAATACTCATGAACATAATAAATTATATATGGCAAAATAGCTAAATATAGAAAAGAGAGATTAGTGTTTTTAAATTTTTTTTTAATATAAAATTTTTAGGCAAAAATCCAAATTACACCTTTTACACTTGGTTGAATTGTCATTTTCCTCTCCTAAAGTTTAATTTCTGTCATTTAAGTTCTCAAAACTCTGATATTTTTGTCAAATTGGTAACTTCATCCATGTTGTCTACAAAAGTTTCTATTAAGTCCAATAAAACACTTCATATAATATATGTGAGTTTTGTAAATGACAATGGGTGGAAGGATCCATTTGATAGGAATGTTAAATTTTGAGGATTTCAAATGATAATTTCACCTAAATATAAATTATATAATTTGACTTTTATCTAGATTTTTATTAGGGTAAAAATATTATTTTGGTTCCTACATTTTAGGGTTATAATTAATTTGGTTACTGCATTTTTATACTAGTTAATTTTATCCTGGTTATTTTCAACCTAGAATTAATTTAGTCCTTATCGTTAACTTAATAACGGAAATTGCCTACGTGGCTAACGAATTGCATAGTTGGCAATCTTGGAAATTACGTGACTAATAATTAAAAATAAAATATTTAAATTACCATTTAACAAAGCCACGTCAACACCATAAAAAATCCATGTCAAAAAATTAAAAAATTTATATTTTTTAACAGAAAAAATAAAACTTCTTAATTGGTAATTTTAAAGGAAAAATAAAAATGAATTTGAAAACTTCAACTTGAAAATTGTTTTTCTTCCTCTTCTTTTATGTTCAAGATCAACAGCAAGAGCAGGTATAGATACCTCATTTTGTACCCTTTATGACTTAAGCCATTGTTCCCTAGTGATGATATCAATAAAGGACCCATGACTGGTCAAGGAATTAGCTAAGGAAACTCTTTAAGTTGAGGGATTTTTTTATGCTTTAAAAACTTAGCAAAACCTTAGCTGTGTGTACGCAAGAACCATACTTGCGTACGCCACTTTGAGCCTATGTATTGCAAAGTTGGCAGAGTTATGTAAGGAAATTTTTTGATGGAAATATGTGCAGAGCTAATCTCACATCGCTTGGGAACTTGCACCATCTCTTGACACTATAAAAGATCTCCTACCCTATTTTCCAAAAAACAGACATAAATAACTAAAAAAATAGTTATAAGGAGTTCTTCTTTTAAAACACCTTCAACTAAAAGTTTTCCTAGGACCATTTCTAGTCTAAGCCCTCTAGTTAAAGCTTACTAACCTTTTGGGTTGTTGTTTGTTTTATAGATTGACTGAGGAGAGCAGACAAATTCAAGCTCCAAGAGCTTTTCTTTTGAGTTATTTTCCCTTTTCTTTTCTTTTATATTTTGTTTTATTTATTGCTTGTATAGTTTAGGTTTATTGCTTTAGTAATTTAGTAGCATGCTAGGTTAGATTAGAGGAAGTTTTGTTGAGTGTTATATGTTGGGTTCTAGGTCGAATTGTGTACGCAGATTCATCCTCGTGTGTGTATGCTTCTAAATGTGCACACATGCTTAATCCAGAATACCCAGAATTATTTGTTTTTTGTTTTTATTTTCGTTTTGTTTTGTTTGTTTAGATACATGCTTAGGTCCCTGTTTAAGCTTAATAATGTGTTTAGGTCTTTGCTTCCTTTAGAACTCTTTTTGTTTTATTTATTTTTTTGTTTTGATGTTTAGATGATTAGGATTTGAATGTCTTTGAATATGAATATTAACATGCATATCACATGATCATACATTTGTGTATGGGTGCTGCGGTGGCACAATAAGGTAACTACATTCATTCCGACATGAACATGCATGATTGGATTAGATGAACATGAGATAATGAACATGTTGATACTATGTGGTACTACCATGTAATGTATGATGCTGTCATGTATGCTTGTTGCCTTAATGTGTATATATGAATGTAGGTTGATATGGATGCATGAGATGATGTTGTAGACACCCCATTTTGCAACTCTTATTTAACCGCATTTGTGTTGCACTGTATGTCATCACCATCTCATGTCCCTAAGGCAAAAATGTAATTTTGCCTGTTTAATCTCTACTTACATTTCACAAAATGAATCTTGAGGTCATAACTATCAAAATAACAGTTCATGAGTATTAATTGGACCACCATATTAAAAGATATCAAAGAAATAAGTTTTAACAGTAAAGTGCACTTGCATGAATCCAGCCTCAATCATATGTGATTATGATCTCTTAATTTCAATTGGTATAATTTTAGTCCAAATTGAATTTAATGACGTCCTTTCGTGCTATTGGTTGAGGATAGAGTTTATGGTAAGGTTTCATGCATCTAATTTAATCCTAAGTCAAAGCATTTATTAATTCTCGATAGAAAAAATGAAAAAAAAAGAAAAAATCCAAAGGATTTGGGACTAAGTGTTGAATGGCACTTGGGTCAAATCCCCCAAATTTTCTTCCCTTTTCAATTCGACTTGTTCCCCACTCATTTTGATATTGATTCCTATGTTTTCACTTAAAAAAAAAAAACCTAAAATTCCCGAGTCCCATATTGCCTTGAGACTTATTCCTAGCTCCTACACATTTAGTATAAATACCCCCTCCACCTTTAGTCCAAAAACACATTGAGTATCTTAGAAACTCCAGAAATTCTCAGAGCTTCTTAGGAAACTAAGATTTCTCTTTTCCTTTGTCCTTATTCTTTATAGTAGTAGGAAGGTGCCTTTGGTGTCTTGGATCTCTTGGTCTCAATTCACTAGAAGTTTGGACCTATTGGTGTTAGGCAATCAACTTCCTACTCACAAGTCCCTTCTAAAGGAGCTTTCTTGCTTGGAGTGCTGGTGCATGTGTAAGTTACGTGATCCATACCCCTTTTAGATGACATATCGGCATGTCAGTTCCTTCTTATGAAGGTGGGGTGCATGGTACTTAATCTCCCTAGAAGCGGTTTAGGCTCAAACCAAGCGTGAGCCTGGGAGTATGCAGTGCCTCTTAAAAAGAAGCAAATGAGTCACCACCTGGTTATAGGTCTAGGAACCAAAAAATGAGTCCATGATGGTCTTTCTACCAGACAAGGTCCAGAGTTAAGGTACAGGATGGGAAGATGTTAGATACCCTAAGCCTGCCCATCTGTAGTTGGCCTTCATATATTGTTATTGGATAATGGATAAATGGTATCTATCTAATAAACCTATGTGAACATGCGCATGCATCTAAGCCCTAGAGTTTGTCTACAGGTCATGTGAGGTAGATATGAAAAGCAGAATTGACATGTGAAAGGCAAACAATCAAATTAAGGTCAAAGGGATGTATGCACATATGACAACTGATCATGTGAACATGTGAGCATGGAAGCACTTGAGCATCAAAGTGAGTAAATGTATAAGCATGTGGTCATCAAAGTATGTGAACATGAAAGTATATGAGCATGTGAACATGAGAGCATACAAGCATGTGAACATGGGAGCGTATGAGCATGTGAACATGAGAGCTTGAGAGCACGTGATTATGTGAGCATCCAAACATGTGAGCATGCAAGCATATGGACATGTGAGCATGAGATCATGTGATCATGTGAGCATCCAAACATATGAGCATGCAAGCATATGGACATGTGAGCATGTAATTATACGAGCATATAAGCGTATTCACGTATGAGCAAACAAGCATGTGAGAATATGTAAGCATGTAAACATTTAAACACGTATCTCTTATTGCCCAATCACCTCGGCATTTAAGCACAATCATCAAAACGTGCGAGCGCACGGACATCTAACTACATGAGCACATGAGTATCCAAGCACATAGTCATATCATCCAAGTGTGTGCACATGTGTATATCAAACAAAGGGTTGAATATTTAATGAGGATTAATGATTAAGTCTTATGAAAGAGTGACACTTAATTAGAGTGACAGTTAATTGGAGTGGAATTTTCATCAAGTCTTGAATTTCTTTCCTTTTTAAAACTCAACATCAATTATTAAAGGTGCTCTTAATCTTTAAATGTGCTCTTGCCTTTTAGAGTTTTTTAACAAATTGAATTTTATCGACTTTGATATCAAATTAGTTTGAATTCAAATATCCAAGTCTTTTAGGAAGGATTATCGAATTAAATAGGCTATTGATTGCTTTGTCCTTTCCTAATTAACTTTTGAATTTAAATTCAACTATCTCCAATATATTAGGCAATATAAATCTCTTGATTGTCTACCATTAATGTTTGTCAACTATTTTGGAATTAATCCCTTCAGCATTTTAGGAAAGATTTGTAATTAATACCTCATTGATCACTTGTCCTTTCCTTAATTGACTTTTGAGTTTAAATTCAAATTAGTCATTTTTTATCATTAAAGCTTGATTACCTAATTCTTGGAAAGATTTTATCTTCAATTAGAATATTAAAGCTTTCCTTGCTAAAATAATTAGATTTAAACATTGACATTTAAATCTAATTGACTATCATCTTTTTAGGAAAGATTTTAGTCTTCCATGCATTTAAGACCATTAAGAAATATTACCATTAATGCTTGATTACATTCCATAATTACCACCTTAAAATTTTATGACCTTTGACTAACCCTAGAAATTAATGAGGATTTTGTTAAAGAGCAAGACTTTGGTACAATACTTAGATGCTGTTCCTTAGGTTCATCTTTTAAGATTCTGCCATGTGGATTTTTTCTCATGGGATGAAAGTATATTTTTTAGTTAAGTAGCCACATGGCTGAATCTTAAGAGGAGAATCTAAGGAATAGTACCTAAGTTACTATACTTAAGTTTTTTCCTTTATTAAAAAAAGGAAAGCAGATTAGCTACACAATTTTTAGGTATTTTTGGTCTTTTGAATATATTACAAAAAAACAAGCAAAAAGATACACACACACACAAACAATGGATTAAAGTATATGAAAAATAAACAAAAACAAAATAACATTACTAAAATAAAGCAAAATAAAAAAAATAAAAAAAAATAACATGAAGAATATATTTTGCCCTAGAAGTGCGTACACAACATAATGAATATGCACCACTATACTGGCATGTGTGTCTAGGGTTTCAACTTGATTTTTAGATTCATGTTATCAGAAGTGATGTGGATTATTCTAGAATCGAAGTTGATTTACTTTATAAAAAGAAGATATCAATGCATAGCAAGCAACAATGAAGCACATGTAAACAACATGTTATCAATGGAATAATCAAACACATCATGCATCATGTTGATAGAAATAATGGAATAATAAAGAGAAAAGAACAACAATGAAATAAATAAAGAAAATAAAGAGGTGAGAATATAGGTCATGGGAAAGACCCATATCTCACCCCTTTAGTGCCTTATAGTGATGTTGTTGACCAGTCCCTTGATTAAAATCGACTACTGCAGCTTTGTGTGGGTTAACAACTTGGATAAAGGTTGATTTTGGGGTTTTGATGAAGAAACCTAAGACTAGTGAAAAGGTGGCTATGGGATCACAAAAAAAGGTTAGTGTGATTAAAAAAAGAACAAAGAAAAAGTTTAGTATTTTAGTAACCAAAGCATTAGAAAACTCAATCAAGTGCTTATAAAAATTGTTCTTGCACTCTTAGAAACTCACTATGAGTGAAAATTTAGGCTCCTTTTGGTGGTGGAAAGTGGGGGTGTTTATAGGCTTAGTGGAGGCTAGGGTTTATGGTGGGACATTTTAATCAATCAATGGGCCAGATTAATTGATCAAAAATCCCACCAAAAAGGAAAAAAAAACATTTTTTAGGCTTTTGACCAAAAAAGTGCGTATGCATTAAATTAAGTGTGTATGAGTCTATACACATGTATACACACTCTTTGTAAGCCTTTTTGAAATCAGCTTACAAAAGATGTATACACACTCAAAAGAGTGCGTACACACTTTTTGTAAGCCTTCTGGAAATTGGGCTTAAAAAAATATTTTTGGCTTAAAAATGGATGTTGGGCTTAGGAGTGGTTTCCTGGATCACAATTTTGGGCTCTATGAAGTCACTGGGCTCCACACATGGTGCTGATAATTTTGGTAGCGATTTGATCTCTCGTCACTGGGACTGGGGGGCTTGGATATAGGTTGGAATGAAATGAGGTGTTCACAGCATGCAGGTAAGGTTTCTAAAATTTCTTTTTCTTTTATGCCCTAGCTTCTAGATTCAAGTTTGCCTTAGTTTCTAGTTTTTTTAGATGTTCTTGTTTGTTAGCATGTTAGATCTAGGATGTTCTTAGCTTTTTATATGATTAGGGTTTCAATTTCAATAACATGTTTTTCACATGAATTTAGATTAGGATTTTTCGATTTCATATACATGTTCACATGCTCTTAGATTAGGGTTTTTTCACATCACACACATTTACCATGTCTTTCAATATCAAATCTATGCATGCCTAGAATAGGGTTTTATCATGCTCTTGTTTGTTTCATTATCTTTGAAATCACATATTTTGGATGATATAAATTCTCAAATGATATGATGTGATCATTGGCCATCACAGTCTAGAAGATGATAGGTTAGTAAGACATGTAACATAGCCTCCAAACTTAGATGATAGGTTAGTAGAATATAATCTTCTCTTTCTAGATTATAACTAGGAATCAAAGCATTTTACTTTTGTTTTAGATTGTATCTAGGACCAAAGCAATGCAATTTTTGGTTTTTATCAAAGTATACTTTTTTGAAATCATCAATAAGAATCATGTTCTTTTCAATTTGGTTTCTTATTTTCCAATTAAATAAGTGGCAACTTCATTGTAAAGCCCTTGATATAGGAAGGATAATAGCATCAGTAAAACCTCCACTGTCTCTTGAGAGGCAATAACACAATTCCAACCATGTTCACGTGGGCATGAGGCGTAGGGGTGGCAAAATCCGACACGACTCGTGAACTCGACATGATTAACCCATTTATAAACAGGTCATGGGTTGAGACTAAACTGGTTCGGGTCATATTCGGGTTGATATGGCTGACTTGTTTATTAAATGAGTATTGTTTGTGTTCAACATGTTTAACCCGTTTAACCTGTTTGACCCCATTAGCTTACAAAGGTAATTTTATCATTTATCCTTATAACCTAGGTATATAAGCTTAGCTATCATTTATTCTCCTCCCTCAGAACCAGACCTCATGCCTCTTTCAGTCTTGTGTCTCTTCATTTTCATTGTTAGTCTTTACTCTCTTTCTCTGACTCTTCTTCTCCTCAAAACTCTAACCGCTCTTCTTTCATCTACACTTCTACAGATATAGATTGAATCTACACTATAAAATCAAAACCCTAGCCTTCCTCAACCTTCTACTTTCTCTTCCCCTCAAATCCCTAGCCGGCCCCTTTAATTTCTCTTTTCCTCAAAACCGTGGTTGCCCTTTCTGCTCTCTGTTCTCCTTCACGACTTTACAGCTTCAACAGTTCTCTTTCTTCAGCTTTCAACCACCGAATTCACTAGCAAGATATATATGTTATATATTTTTGTTTTGTTTTCTTACCAATGAAATTTTCAATAATTGTAGATTTTGTTTATTGTGTTAATCATTATCATGTTGATTGTTTAGTACTAATAGTAGACTTGTTTGTTTTTTTTTTGTTGATTTTAAAATAATTGGGTCTTGCTTTATTATTTATTTTCAAGTTTCTTTGTATCTATCATCTTAAAATAAAATACTTGTAGAGCCCTTTGTTTATTTTGTTAATCACTATCATGTTGATTATTTTCTCTCTCTCTCTCTCTCTCTCTCTCTTTTTATTTTTTTTTTGACATAAAAGATAGAAATTCTATTACATTAAGTATAATAAATAGTACATAAGAACCCTATAATAGCAAAATAGGGAAAAAACCAGACCTATTTTGCAGAAAAAAATACTGCAAAAAACAACACTGTGTAGAAAACATCACTGTGTAGAAAAAACACCAATGTGCAGAAAATAGACACTACAGAAAATCCATTTGTTTTTGTGTTAATCACTATACTGTTGATTTTTAGTACTAATAGGAGATATGTTCATTGATAAAAAAAAAAAAAAAAATAGATCTGTTTATTTCTTGTTGATTTTAAAATAATTTGTCTTGCACTATGATTTCTTTTCAAGTATTTTCTGTTTCTGTCATGTTAAAATAAAATAACTGAAGATCAATTTATTTTTTGTGTTAATCACTGTAATTTTGACTGTTTAGTACATGGTAGATTTGTTTGTTTGTTTCGTTTATTTTAAATTTATTTGACGTTCTTTATAATTTCTTTTCAAGTTTATTTGTTTCTGCCATCTTAGAATTACTAAATTTCTGATCAATATTTTTTTTATTTAAATTGGTCTAGATGGAAAGTGATGAGATAATACCTATTGACATTAAGTATGAAGGATAAGACATTGACTTAGAAGATAAACTTGATGAAGTGGCTGAACTTCCTCCACCAAAGAAGGCTAAGACTAAGTCTAATAATAAGAAAAATAACAAAGACAACAAAAGGAGGAGGACTTCAACTCTTTGCCTTTTCTTTTAGATGCTTCCTACAAAAGATGAAGAAAAGCCTACATGCAAATGCAAGAAGTGTTGAAAGGAATATATTGCTGCTGGAACATATGGTACTAGAAATTTGAAGTGCCATTTGGAGGTATGTCCAAGAAAAGATACATGGGATGTTGGCCAGCTTATACTTTGCCAAAATGCAATGTTTGTAAGTTTACCTAAATTTGATCCTGCAAAATTTAGGGAGTTGTTATGTGCTACAATTACAATGCATGAATTACCTCTCTGGTTTGTTGAGAATGTTAGTATACGGGCAATATTTTCTTACTTGTGTGTTGATGTCCCTAATATCTCTAGAAATACTGCTAAGAATGATATGGTTAAGATGTATAAGAGGGAAAAAGAAAGGATGAAATATGTGTTGACATCTGCTCCTAGTAGAGTTTGTTTGACATTTGATTTGTGGACTTCTATAGCTATTGATGTCTATATGTGTGTTGTAACTCATTTTATTGATGCTAATTGGGTCTTACAAAGAAAAGTGTTGAACTTTTGCCATATTCCACCACCGCATAATGGTGTGCCTTTGTTTGAAAATGTCTATAAATTGCTATCTATGTGGGGCATTGAGAATAAGATTTTTTGTGTGACGTTGGACAATGCTTCTTCCAATGATGTTTTTGTTGACATGCTAAGAACTTAGTTGATAAATAAGAAAGAACTTGTTTGTAATGGTGATTTTTTTCATCTTTGTTGTTGTGCTCATAGTCTCAATTTTGTTGTACAAGAAGGTTTGAAAGAAATTGATGTTGTTGTCCAAAAAATTCGTGAAAGTATTAAGTATGTAAGAGGCTCATAAGGGAGGAAAAAACGTTTTTATGAGTCTGTTAAGCAAATGGATTTTGATGGTAAGAAAGGTTTAAGGCAAGATGTGCCTACTAGATGTAATTCTACATTTTTAATGCTTCAAAGTGCTCTCTCTTATTGACATGCTTTTCAACACCTAGAGTTAACTGATTATAATTTTAAGCATTGTCTTATTGGTGATGAATGGGAAAAGGCAGAAAAAATTAAGAAGTTCTTAGCTGTTTTTTATGATGCCACATTGGTCTTTTCTGGCACAAAATATCCAATAGCTAACTTATATTTTCAACAAGTTTTCATTGTTTATTTTACCTTGAAGAAAGAAAGTGATAGTGAGGATGAGAATATGAGAAAAATGGCAGATCAAATGCTTGTGAAATTTGAGAAGTATTGGATAGAGTTTAGTGTTGTGTTGGCCATAGCAGTGGTCTTGGACCTTAGGTATAAGCTGCCTTTTATTGATTGGTGCTATTAGAAGCTTTATGGGTATGCTAGTTCACTCCAATATTTGAAGGTTCGTGAAAAATTATTTACTATGTTTGGGGAATATGTGAGTAATATCCTTGCATCTTTAACATCTTTTGGAATGGCTGGTCAAGCTACTCAAGAAACTAAAGAACAATATGCTAGTGAGGGATCTTTGTTTATGATGCAAGTATGTTATTTTTTTATTTATTATTTTTTTATTATTATTTATATTATGTTATTTGTATTCTGCTTAGATTAACATCTATAATATTGTTTTTATATGTAGGAATTTGGTTCTTTTCATAGTATGGATACGGGTAGGCAGACACAAAAAACTCAATTGGAGCTCTACTTAGATGAACCAAGAGCAGATAGGAATGCAAAACTAGACATGCTTTTTGGAAAGGAAATGAATTTTGGTATCCAGAACTTGCTGCTATTGCTTGTGATGTTTTGAGCAATCCTGTTGCTACTATTGCTTCAGAATCCACTTTTAGTGTTGGGGGATGAGTCATTGATCAATTTAGGAGTGCACTTAAACTTATTGTTGTGGAGGCATTGGTTTGTAGCAGAGATTGGTTATATGCAGATATAGGTAATGTATTTTTTATTTACATGTTAGTTGAATGAATTCTAAGTTTTATGATGATTTTTTAAAAAGAAAATAATATATATGTCAAAAAGGTTTTTGGATTTCCCATAAATTTTCAATGTTTATTTTAAATATTAATCATGAAAAGGTGTAGAGAAAACTTTAAATGGAAGAAAAGTTTCTCTATGAATAGAGGAATTGAGTTATCAAAATAGAACATAGAATATGGATGACATTTTAGAGAATTTAAATGGAATAAATTGAGTTGAATGATGCATGATGGTATGGTTGACCAAGATTATACAAATTATATTCATGCATATTCAAAATATAATCGTTTATAGATGTTGTTATTTGGCAGATTTGGTAAACACTACAAGTTCATTACCAGTAATTACTACCATGCGAATGACTATTGTTTATTTAATTGATTTAATTGTTTTTATTTTTTTTATACAAGATAGAAATTCTACTCTAACCAAATCTAAGTATATATGTGTGTGAAGCTCCCTTCTGGAGACTTGAACCCCGACCCTTGCCTCTCACACTCCACAGACACTTATACTTGTGAAGTGACCATCACACCAAGGATGTGCGGTGATAATTGATTCAATTGCTTGCTTACCCACAGTTTCTAAATTTCTTATTTATAATGCTTTAATAAGTTTTTAATGCTTCATTAAATTTTTGATGTAGAACTTGCACAATCACAACTGGAAAAGCTCACTGAAGATATAATGAACTTGAATATCAATAAGGATGAGCACAAGGAAGACACCTCTTCAATGGAACCTTCAATGGATTATCTTAATCAGTGATGTCTTTTACTTTTTTATATGGCACTTGGATGGTTGGACTTAGATTTTGCCATCATGGATATTTTGATATGCCATGTAATCAGTTTGGTTTTTTAATCTCTTAATTTGTAATGTTTTTAAAGTTTTTAATATGGCACTTGGATGCCATGTAATAATTTTGGTTTTTCATTATGGAACTTTGACATATTATTGAATTTGATAGTATGGAGGTTGGAACCTTTTGTAATAGTAATTTTATTTTGAAGGAATGAAAGAATATTTGCTTTTGTTATTATTTGAATTTTTATTACTTGACTTATGGTTGAATTATAATTTTAGATATATGAGAGTTGATAACAGGTTATATGGGTTAAGTATAACCTATTAATTAAACAAATTGTTTGGCTCAGTTAGTATCTATTAATCAAATAGGTTATTAACAGGTCATTTGTGTTGATCCTAATATGACCAACTAATTAAACGAGTTAAATGTGTTGTGTTAGGTTATTCGTTTAATAAACAGGCCGTGTTAAGGTTGAAGAATATTGACCTGTTTACTAAACAGGTTGGGTTCGTGTTGACCTATATAACATAATACTCACAACTCAACCCGACATGAACCCAACATGCGAACACGAATCGCCACCCCTAATGAGGCGTGGCCTCTCGTAGATGTATGTTAGGATGAGATAATTACTTAAAAATCATATTATCTGATAGCTTTTCAATTTTATCAACTTACTTTAATCCAATGTGTAAGGTTGAATTTAATTAACCATGTGTTGGCTTTATTCTGTGCCAAATTTGCTTGTAATTCAGCATGTAGAAACTCTGTATTTAGGTGTGAATAATGTAAGGGTTGTGTGTGAGAAAGTGTGAAGAAACTCAAGTTGTGTGTATTAAAGAGGAGTCTCGCGATTGGTAAGTTGCCACATATGTGAAGCATGCAGGGAGCTGAAGGGTCACGATAGCTGGAGCACTACAGGACAAAAAGTACAGTTTGGCCTGTAAGTTATTTCGCGACTTAAACTCGCGACTCATTCCAGTCGTGAGGCCAAGTTGCCATAATACCCTGTTTGGATGAAAATTGACTTTTCACATTCCATCTCATACCCTACTATAAATACCTTATTCCCACGAAATGTAGTATGGCTATTCAGAGAGAAAAACCCTAAGAGAGGTTTCTACAATACACCCACCTCATTAGAGAGAGAGCTACTCATTCTTAGAGATAAATCTTTGCAGTTTCTTCTCATTCCCTCTCCTATTGTTATACTTATTGAGAGGAGATTTGCACCCAAATACTACCCACACCCATTTAGAGTGTTGAGTGTTTTTGGAGCTTTGGGAAGCATTGGAAGATACCAAGGATGGTGGATGCAATGGGCTTATTGCGGGATCCGGTAAGCTAGAGAAGACAAGGTTTGGCATAACCCTGTTAGAGCAAGAAGTTTGGAGGGTTTAGGTGCACTGAGTAGATTAGGCTTGGAGGGTCTTCTGTTTTTCATGTATCCCAACTTTATTCTCTAGTGGATTATTGACCGCTTGGAGGGCGGTGGAGAGGTTTTTCGCCGAGTACTTCGGTTTTCTCTCCAATAACACATCGCCGTGTTATCTTTGTGTTTGCATCTCTCTTCCCTTACTCTTTACCTTTTAATTACTGCTGTGGTTGTGATTAATTTCGGTTTGGAATGTTTTACCAATTTGGGTTTAGCTTATATTCATCATTCCGCACATAAATTGTTTGTGTATAAGCCTGTGTTGGTAATTTTATATTTGGGGGTCTACACGTTTATAGGTGTTTTACAAACTATTTGAACTTTCACAATACAACAAGCAACATTTTAAAACATAGACTCAACCAATCAAAAAATTCCATTTAATCAATTTTATAAGTTATTTTTAGTGTCCAATCAAAATTAATTACTCTTAATCTTGTGTAATTAGCTTCATGCAATCAAATGCAGGTTAATTGTTAAAACTTGATCTTGTGATATCTTTTGGTCTGACTGTTTGATTGAGGTATTGAATGTATTGTTGTGATTGTTGAAACTTAAGATCTTTTATTTATTTATTTATTTATTTTTTTTATGAAATTTTATTAATGAGTTAATGAATAAATTACAATTATGCTTTATGTGAAGTGACCATCTTGCCATCTCCCAAAACTAAATTATGGGTGCGAAATAGGGTGTTCCTCTTCGGTCGAAAACCTGAAACTAGCCTATATGAGCTTGCGAAGGTGAAGTCACTATTAGATTCCTTCAAATTTCTTTTGCACTGCACAAATCCTATTTCTTCAGTGTCTTCTCTTGTTGGAGTGCATCTCTTGCTGGGAAAAATATACCTTGTTATGGGTATATGAGTCCTTGTGAGAGAGAGAGGACTCATGTACCTGTAACATGGTATATCTTTTCCTCTTGCTAGTGTGGAGGTGGAGCGACTCTGATGGTTTTGCTTCTCAAAATTTCTAGACTTTCCAAAAATTCAAAGAGTGGGCAAACAAAATAGTTTTGTCCGCCACACTTAATTTTTACTTTTTCAATTTTTCTACTTTGAATTTTAAGAGAATGGTTGTGATTGGCTTAGAGAGAGATTTTAGTTTGTGAATTTATGGTTTTTCAACAACTTTCCCCTCACCCCACGTGAACTACTTTTTTTTTCTTCAATTTTTAATTTTTTTTTTTGGCAAATGGGCTAAAGAGACATGGGCTTGCATTTCTAAAGAGAGTAAAAATTTAGAATATATATGGAGAGAGAGAGAGAGAGAGAGAGAGAGAGAGAGAGAGAGAGAGAGAGAGAGAGAGAGAGAGAGAGAGAGAGAGAGATTTTTGTTGGTTAATACGGTACACTGATATTAATCGGTACCAAAATATTTCATTTTTTAAAACTAATTTGAAACGGTCTCCGAGGTTGTATTGACTCTCTTGATGTTGAGTAAGGAAATTTTCAAACAGTGTTAAAGTGATGATAAGAGCATCTCCAATAGACTAGGCAAATCTAGAATCCTCTCCATGTTAGTGAGTTAACCCCCAAAATCAAGGTCCAGTAGACTCTCTATCTCAAAGAATTTAGAGAAGTTACAATAACTTTCTTTGTATGGAGATGGAGAGTACTATAGCACTTCCAAATTGAGAATTAAAACTAAAGGTCACAAGGAAAGAGAGGGAAATAAATGTGAAATAAATAATATTTAAATGAGGATAGAGAAAGAAAAGAGAGTGAGTTGGAAAGTGTATTTAAAAAAAAAGGTGAAAACACCATTTTGGGGTCATGGTCAATTTGGTTCCTAAATTTTGGTAGAAGTCAATTTGGTCATTCTTTTTTTAAATTTGCAATCAATTTGGTCTCTACCATTAACTCACTAATGGAAAATGCTTACGTGGCAAACAGTTTGTCCAGTTGGCATGTTTAATATTAAAATATTAAATGAAATGTTGACTTGTTTAGATTTTAGTGGCCACATCAGCACTTACATGGCAAAAGAAAAGCCATATCATCTTTTAAAAATATTTGTTTTTGTACCAAATTTTTTTTCCTAAATAAAAAAAATAGACCACAAAAATATATTTGATTTAACAAAAAACATGTTTCTCCAATCCTACATATGCAAGTCTCAATAACATATATTTTGATTGGACTTAAATTTGATTTGTTTTTCTTTATTTTGATGGGATTCTAAATGGGTTCTTTGAAATATGAGATTCCGCTAAAAAGAGACAACCTTTTTTGGTCTTTTCTTTGGGTTGAACCGAGAGGCACCCATTTTCATAGAAACCTAGAGCAACATTCTCAAGATCTTGTTTAAGAAGCTAGATTACCTCCAATGGATTTGCGTTGTGATTCTTTTTTTTTTTTTTTTTTTTTTTTTTTTGTGTGTGGAGCTGTTCCAAATGTTTTTGCCTGGTTCTATGGTGGAAAAGTCTAGATTCAGTTATGGAAATTTCAAGTTCTTGAAAAATATGGGTGGAAATCCAGCATCTCCAAACTCAGATTCACCACAACCAACCTTCCAATACCACAAACCCACCACGGAGCTCGGTCCATGGCCACAGATCAGGCCCACTGACAACTATGCCGCTATTGTGAAATGCCTCAAGAGTACTCAAGACACCATTGCTGATCTCGTATCGAAATACACGTAACATTGCCAATCTCCTTGCTCTATGATGGATCTTATGTGCTAGACGGTTGTGTTGCAGTAAATCTGGGTTTGGGGTTTAGTTTGAATTTGGAGATTTTGGCTTAAACTTATGGAGTTATTTTGATCTTTCTTGATTGATGGCATAAAATTCGCTGCAATTGATAGACAAATTGAAGGTTAGAAAGAATATGATTTATGATTGTTGGACTAGATTAGTGTTTGGTTACCAAGAAATGGCAAGAAATGAATTAAAATGAAATTGTACAAAAATTTGTAAGAATATTTAAAGAAAAAATAAAGAAAAGGAAAAAAATTGATTAAAAAAATTAAGACGTAAATGCACTTTCAGTCCCTACATTTTGACCCTATTTCTATTTTGATCCCTACATTTTTATTTCACCACTTTTAGTCCCTAAACCAATTAACGCGTGTTATTTTCATCCTTTCCGTTAGTCAACAGATGGAAATATTTGAGGTGGCTGATGGAGGAATTAAAATATTATTAAAAATCCACATGGCACTCATCACCCATGCCACATGGGTTTCCCGCCCTTTTATTTCACAGTAATTTATATATAAAAAAACCTTCTTATTTTCTTTTTTAAAAAGAAAAGAAAATAATTAAATTAATTTTGTTTCTCTTTTTTTGGGAAGAACATGAAGAATCCAGAACATGTGTTCTTCTCGGTCAATCATGTTCTTCATTTTCTTCCCCAGCAAACCTTGCCTAGAAATTTAAAAAGTCAATATATTTTTTTTTCTCTTTTCTTGTATTTCCTTAGCAACGAAACCCATAAAATCAGTCAAATTTACAAACTCAAAGACATACCCATAGATTTACAAAATACAAAGACATTCAACAATTACTTTGTCATTCTTTCACATTCCCATTACAAACACAAAGACCTTCAAGAATTCAAAGTACCTTCAACAAACCCAAAGTCCTTACACACCTTAATCCAAATTTACAGATCCAAGTAAACCCAAATAGCAAAAACCCAATCTAACCATCTAGATCGAAGATAGAGAAAGGGGATAGATTTGAGTACATTCAGATCAAGGAGAGAGAACCAGGCATGACTATGGTTGACCATGGAGGCTCGGGTTGGAGGAGAGATGGTGTGAGAGAGAGAGAGAGAGAAAGAAGATTCTAGAGGAGATGAGGAAAAACAGCTAGGGTTTAGAAGAGATAAGAGAAGTGGCTTTGCGTCGCACTGTCGCCCACCGAGCTCCATTGTCACTGGCCCTGCATCGCACCAATGCCGGCCATACCACCACCAGCAACCAATCATAGTATCTCTCTAACCTGGATCAAGCTGATCTTAGCCTCTTTCTATCTCTAACCTACATCAAACCCATCGCACCTGACTTCACAAACCTCACCACCAATGGCTTCGTTGTTTCAGCGATGGATTTAAAGAGAGAGCTCACCTTTAGTTAGCCTGTAGAGAGAGAGAGCTTAAGAGATTCTAATTGTTATTTTTGAAAGATTCCAATTGTGTTTGTAAATTTGAGTTTGTAATGAGAATGTGAATTGAAAGGACTGTAAATTTGGGTTTGTAATGAGAATGAGAGATTCTAATTGCATCTGTAAATTTGGATGAAGGTGTGTAAGGACTTTGGGTTTGTTGAAGGTGTTTTGAATCTTTGAAGGTATGAGGGATTGACTGTAATTTAATGTGTTAGAAATTTCTGGATTCCTCATGTTCTTCCAAAAAAAAAAAAAAAAAAAAGGAAAAAAAAAGAAGAAGAGAAGAAACAAAATTAATTTAATTCTTTTCTTTTCTTTTTTGAAAAATAAGAAGGTTAGAATTTTTTTTTTTATTTTATCTAATGTGGCTTTTTATATATATAAATTACTATGAAATAAAAGGGCGGGAAACCCATGTGGCTTGGGTGATGAGTGCCATGGATTTTTAATAATATTTTAATTCCTTTGTCATCCACCTCAAATATTTCCATCTGTTGACTAACGAAAAGGACGAAAATAACATGCGTTAATTAGTTTAGAGACTAAAAGTGGTGAAATGAAAATGTAGGGACCAAAATAAAAATAGGGTCAAAATGTAAGGACTAAAAGTGAATTTATGCCAAAAATTAAAGCTAATGTGACATTTTTTTTTCTCATGTAATAGCTGATGTGGCCACTAAAAATTAGATATATCATCATTTGAAGAGAAACTCCACGTAGGCATTTTCTGTTAGTGAGTTAATAGTAGGGACCAAATTGATTGCAAGTTGAAAATAATAGGGATCAAAATTGACTGTTACCAAAATGTAGGGATTAAATTGATTGTGACCTAAAAATCTAGGGACCAAAATAATGTTTTTGCCTTAAAAAAAAAGGGTAGACAAATAGCAAAAATAACTGCTCATACCAAAATATGGCTAAGACAAATAGCAAAAGTAACTGTTTATACCAAAATATTGCTAAGCTATTAGAGATGCTCTTAGGGAACAAACATAATATTTTTGAAAAATTTTAGTATCACTTAGCATATGCCTAATAAACTCAAGAATAATTTTTGTATTTTACCACCTTTTATTTTTTATTTTTTATTTTTTAATCTTTCCCAAAAGAGGCAGCCAATGCTGGATAAGCCGTATGTGGCTTTCTTTTTGGGAAATCATAAGCCTTACGTTGTGAGCCATTACTTTTTCCGCTGAGAACTCACTCTTACTCAATTTGAACACCACTGTAATTCACAAAAATCAATTCAACTATGAGCGTCATGTGTTCTAGATATTAATTTTTCTAAGTAATAATAAAAAATACTTATTAAAAGTGATTACTTAAAATCACTAGTATTGTATAGTACCACTTGTTGCTATTAATTAACCATAAATCTGAAAGTTTATCTCCTCAAGTAAATATCATCATTGAATAATCAGTCATTCTTGTCATTTATGGAAAGGTATCCTGGGATTGGATATTATATAACATCATATTAATGATAATGGGCCGAGAACTATATTCATGTACTTTTTGTTTTCTTAAAAAAAAAAAAAAACTGTGGTAATATTCATCGGCTGTTGCTTCAATATAAATTAGAATAGCAGGAAATATTCCGCCGCTAAGAAAATGTTCCATGTATGACATTTTTTTTTAAAAATGCATATGACTAAAAGTTATATATATTTAGAAAATATGGAAGCTTCTTAATAAGTTACCTAATATGTGATTGTCATTAATAGAAGAAATTAATCATGTTGCCATAAATTGAACAAACTAAATATAATGAGATACATTTTGGAAAATTAATGCTGCATTTTGGACATTAGGTTGAATCACCATTATGAACTCTCTTTAATGGCCGGGGTAGCAATCCATTCCTCAGCCTTGTGCATAGATTCCTGAACCAGAACACTACCATCTATATATTCCATATATACTTCCTTTTATTCAATTACCTTCCTTTATTGGTGTCATACTTCTGCTTTATTATGACAACAACTTCATTAGCTTTAAATTGGTCAAACCCTTATTGAGGAATGGCATTTCTTTTTTTTCATATACACTACCAAATCATAATGGCAACGATTAATAACTTGCATCCCATTGATATATTCAAAAGCCTTAAAAAAGGTAGAAAGTGCCTATAAATTGCTTACTTGTACAAGGCACTCAATGCATCTTTCCTCCTCACTATCAAGCGTTCTCCAAATTTGCAAATAAATCATCCAAAGCCATAAACCCTAAACCTCTTCTCAGACTTTCTTCTTTGTTGCACACCTTAACATGGGTGAGTATCGTTGGAACATGAGGCATGGAAATATGCACGAGTTTAACAATTCACAACGACACCACCCTTATATGCCAACACAGATTGCGTGTCGAATATGTAACCGTGTGTTTGTGAGCACCCAAGCCCTCATAAATCACATCGAGTCTCACATGGTGAATGAAGAGTCTAACTCAAGATTGCAACATAGAGCAAACCGCATACCACCATCCCAAAGAGCTCTCTGCCCCAATCCTTTACGACCCAACTTTGCTTTGTCAATACCACCGCGTGAAACCCCTCAACTTTTCGAGAACAGGTTAGCACCAGTGCAACCCATGGCACCACCAGAAAGACACCTTTTTTATGGTGGTAGCCGGTTTATTGCTCCGCAGCCAAACCTACCACCTCTACTTCCTCCTATGCCAATGAATAAATTTGCACTTCCGCCACAGATGATGCTTTCTGCTGAACAAGCCCAAAGGAGAATGGTGGAAGAGCGTCCTAGTGATTGCACTAGGCCGTTTATTGATCAGTTGGATCATCCCATCGTGCTGTCAATTGAAGCTGCTGACAGCAACAATGACGACGACAAGCTGGATTTGACCTTGAAGCTGTGTGAGAGATAGTTTCTCTTTTATACTGTAGTATATGCGCGAATGACTTCATGCATCAATTAGTATGTATTTTTTTATTTTTCTTTTTTTATTTCATATTTGTCACAATTTGCTTTCATCTTGCAATGCGAATTTTAAAGTTATTTTTATCATATCTTTTATGGTCGGGAATGAATTTTGTGGGATCATCCATAGCCCTATTCACCTACCAATAATTATCAAAAGCGTCAGATATGTTAATATTTATTTCCTATTGCAGCGTGTGAGGATCTCATAGTTGTGTGAGACTCACAATCTGTGAAAACAATGATAGATATATATATTTTTGAGATATATTCTTCCTAATCTGTTGGACCAAAGCAGTATGCCACACTTTTGTTTCACAACATCATGCTCAATGTACGAAATAAATATCACCTAAAACAAGGTAGAGATCTAAAGCAATTTAGCTTTTGTTTGTTGACGGAAAACTTATTTTAGAAAATGAATTGTTTTTCTATGTTTAGTTGGTGACTTTTTGAATGATAATAAAAAACAATTTCAGTTGTTTGTCTCGCATGGATAATTATTAATATTTACAATTTCAAATAATTGTGAGAAAAGGCTCTTTCTTACAAAAACAAATCTTAACATGGAAAACATATTTTTTTAGTTGTTTGGATCATTTGAGAGCCTCAAATGAAAGAGTGGCTAGTTTGAGGAAAAAAAAAAAAAAAAAAAAATTTCATTTAGAAAAACATTAAAGGCCTGTTTGGATGGAAGGGGAGTGGAAGGGAGTAGGGTAGAGTCAGTTAAAGATAAACTAATTTTGTATTAAATCTACCCTACTATACTTTACTCCCTCCCCTTCAATCCAAACGGATCATAAGCAATTGTACAACCTTTGTTCTTAGTTGGTCAACAGTCAATCAACGGCTAACAATGGTTGCCCATGGAGAGAGTAGGTGGAGATAGATAGGAATTATCATCAAAAGAGATGATTTTTTGGGGTGTGTGAAGTTTATTTGTGGTAATCTATTGATTATGTAACGTCTGTAAAACGTTTTTCTTCTTTTATAAAACAGAAAATGTTTTTTACTGTATTGTGCTGATTTCCATTATTACAAGAAAAACCGCCGGCTTGATATTACCAAAGATGATGAGAACGTGAATTCGCTACCATTAATGTGTTGGATAGATTATCTATTATTTTGTGCCGAAACAAATATATATTTTTTAAACACACACATATAATTTTTTTTATCTATTAACATTTCTTTTCTGTTTTACCAAATACCAAAAAATAAGCAAAATGTTTTTGCCAAAACAAATTGATCGAGATGCCCACACTGATTATATAGATTTATATTTATTAGAAATGGAAAGATAAATATAAATATTATAATAAAGTATATATAAAAGTACACTTTTGGACCTTAAAATTTGGAGTTGATTTTGTGGACACCAGATTTTTTCCTTCTTGTCTCTTGCCTTTAGGGGTGACACACTATGCTACCAGTGTCTTTTATTGATTTTGTTATCTTGGCAACGTGTGATGACATGTGTGCATTGTGACATTAGAGTGATGTATGTGTTAGCGAGTCTTCTTTTTTTTATTTTTTATTTTATTTTTTTTTAACTTATTTTTATTTTTATGAGCCACCACCAACCATTGGATTCTAGGTGTGATTGGTTATTATTGACTAAATCATGTTAATTATCTAATTTTCTAAAGACTTTCCTAAGGGCACTTAATCTAATAAGGTAAGGAAAGTATGAAACAAAGACTTAGGACTCAGAAGCTCAGTCACATGTGAGGAAAGTGTTAGAAACGTCACAATATATATCCTAAGATTGTATCTCATTTTTATTTAATCCTAACAATTTACAACTATGAGAAATAACTAGAATACTTGACAACTTGTAGATATAATATTTTGTCCGCCCTCGATTTGCGTGCTAGACCTTGAAAATCTAAAAAATATTAACTTTCTTCTATGAGGCCTTGGATATATCTAGATTAACGTGACACAACCTGTTCGGGTATAGGAGCACTCAAAGTTCCATTTTAGGCCAAGTTGACCAAAATGCCTTTGGCCAAAAGTCAAAATTGGTCAAAATTATCCCAAAATAACATTTTTTATGTTTCTACATCAAACCTGAGCTACTCAATGATTTTCGTCAACTTTGACCAAGTTTAACCTGAGGTTGACTCTTGGGGGCACCAAAAACTCTAATTTTGATTCGACTGTCAGAATGGGTTGAGACTAGCATCATTAGTAATGATAGGCTAAAAACGAATTGACCCCTTGTGATGAATTAATTTATTAATTAACCAAGTTTATTAATTAATCAAATTAACATGCAAAGCATGTGGTAGCATAAACAAATTATCAAATAACTAAATATGCAGTGGAAAATAAAAGACACGGTGATTTGTTTACGAATGGGGAAAACCTAATGGCAAAAATCCCACCGGGTGATTTTCAGGTCACCACTTCTGAAACTCTACTATTATCACAACAAGCGGTTACAAGTAAAAGAATCCCAAGTACCTTATCAATCTACAGTTGAACCCTTACCCCAGTATCCAATTGGACTTGTTCTGTAGTGACAGTTCCCCTTTCTGATGCACGACAACCAAGTACGTGACTAACCAATTACGCGGATCCCAGTACGCGACTTCAATCACCAACTAAGAAGGTTGTTGGTTGCAAAGTTCTTCAGTTCATCTACACAATGAAGATCAAGAAGATGCTTGGTTACAAAACCCTACGGTGCACATACACAGCAACTTCTTCAAGAGAAAGAGATGAACTAGGACAAGAAGTTCGTCTCCAGTCACAATTTGCTTGAACAGAGTTTGCTCAATACTTGTGCAACTTGTGAATTCTTTGACGGCCCTTAAAATAATCATTTTATATGTTTAGAGTTAGAAGAAAAGAAGACCTAAACACATAATCACAGATTCCAAGAAATCAGATCAGAATTCTAAATTTCTTAAATCTCGACAAATAAGTTGTCGAGCAGGTGTCAAGCCCGGGCTAAACAGCTTCCTTAAACCTCGATAGACGCAGTTGTCGAGATAGCCGTCGAGCTTTAATGATTTTGCACTTCTCAGCTTGTTTCTTGGACAAACTTGATGACTTCAACACTTGATCTTGAAACTTTGTTTCTTGAAGTATTTGAACACATCCTAGAACTACCCAATTACAAGTAAAGTGCATTTTGTCAAATGATTAGCCAATTACATAAAATCATGACATATGTTCTTCACATGTGAACCACATATGTCCTAACAAGTAAAATTATTGAATTCATTTTCCAACGACTATTTGTGGGTTGAAATTGGAGTTAAAATAGTTGAGATATATTGAAAACTATGCAAAGCACATCAACTTGTTTCTTGAGGCCATAACTTTTGGTTCGACCATTGGATTTCCAAGTTCTTTAGTTTTCCACATCCATACCTTTCCAAGGACACCAAGATCAACCCAATCCAAGCTCGAGAAGGCCTTCATCAGGCCATTCCAAGTCGGCAGCCACTAAGTGGCCGCCAAAGTTAAAGAGTCACAAAATTATTATAAATATCCCCAGACCCCCCTTAGATAAAAAAGAACAAAATTAGGCAATTTTGGAGCATTTCCTAGGCTGATTCTCTCTCTTTTCCTCTCTAAATTCTCTCTTAAACACATCAAAAAATCTTTGATTCCTCTATTCTCTCAACAATCAAAGTGTTCTTGCACTCTTTTTCCTCTCCTTGGTCTTAGGAACTTGGATTTGAGGTTAAAAGGGTGTAAATATAGCTTTTTAGCTACAATATACATCCTTTGCTTTATCTTTATTCATAATATGCTTTATTGCTTTTCCTAGCATGTTCCTTGCTTTATCTTGCTTCCTAGCATGTTCTATAACTTTCTTAGCATGTCTCCTTGCTTTTTACCATGTTTTAATACTTTGATGATGTTAGCCTAGCCTTGGGCTAGGATCTGCCTAAATTCCATGTTTGTGCTTAGATCCATATGCCTAGGTGCTTTATTCCATGTTTATGCTTAGATCTACTTGTTTATGTGCTCCTTGCCATGTTCATGCTTAGATCTACTTGTTTATGTGCTCCTTGCCATGTTTATGCTTAGATCTATTTGTTTATGTGCTCCCTTGCCTTATTCATGCTTAGATCTACTTGATTATGTGCTCCTTGCCATGTTCATGCTTAGATCTACTAGTTTATGTGCTCCTTGCCATGTTCATGCTTAGATCTACTTGTTTATGTGCTCCTTGGCTTGTTTATGCTTAGATCTACATCTTTGAGTTCTCTGTGCCTTGTTTATGTGTCTAGATCTACGTGTTGGTTGCTATGCCATGTGCTTTTAAAGCCTTTTTATCTCTTGTTATCCCTTTTTCTTGTGTTTTGGCCCTTTAGGTAGGGTATAAATCTAGATTTTGTGGTCTAGGTCTACATCCATACACCTAGGCCTATATCAAAGGGTTTGGATCATTTCCTTTTACATGCCTATGTTTGCTTGCTTGCTTCTATGCTTTACATCCATGTTTGCTTGTCTAGATCAAGGCTTTGCCATGCTTTATGACCTTCATGGGTTTGTGCTTGTTGGTCTTTGAGGCCACTTGCTTGTGTGGTTGCATCCGTCCCTTTTGTGGCTTGTTGGATGCAACCACTTGTGAGATACACCTCCGTGGTGTCGTTTTGCTTGATGCATACCCTTTCTCCGCTCCGTGTGTGGATATGCTTGCCTTGCTTGCTTTGTGCCACCCGTTTGGCTTTCTTTTCTTCTTTGCATCTTTGCACGCTTGCCTACATGTTAATGCATGAGTCTGTGTGTCGTCCATGCTCTAATCTCATGGAACTATGGACACCCAATCCAAACCTAAATTTGTCCTCCTAGGACACCCTTTTTATTTTATTTTTTATTTTAATAACATGTTTATTTTCCCTCGTTTGGCATCTTTTGGTAGCTTGTCTTTTAGCATGCTTTCCTTCTATTTGTTTCTTTGCTTGTCTACTGGCTTGTTTCTTTTGTCATTGCATGTACATGCATGAAGCATGGACAATTGGAGCAAGGGTACGACCTCCTAGGCACAAGCAAAAAAGGGGCAAGGATGCAAGCAAGAAGACATAAGCCCACAAAGGGCAATGTTCAATAGATTATGGGGCCTAGTCCCTCCTGAGTGGTTTTCTCTTTCCCTCTCTCTTTTAGCCTCTTCTCTAAAGCATGTATTAGGGTTCCCCCTCTCCTAGTACCCTTTATCTTTCCTGCTCCTTGCATGGACCGTGTTCCCTGGATATGGTAATGTATGCTTTACATTTCCTGTAACTTACTAGGCCATACCTGTGGAACATTGACAATGTTTGTTTTACTTTTCTGCTTTGTGTGATAGCATTGTGCCTGGTGTGTGTGTGTGTGTGTATATATATATATATATATATATGCTTGCGTGTGTGTGGGTGATCATGCACTTTGTATGGTGGACTTTCGTGGCTATGTGAGTGACCCTCTTTAGCCATGAATGCTTTGGACCTTGTGACATGAGTAGTTGCTTAAGATGATTGTTGTAGGTGCATATGCATGTCATACTGTGTGCATAGTCATTGTGGTGTGACCGTCCCGATCCATGTTGGTACACACTGTATACACAGGCATGAAACCTTGCCGGTGTGCCGTAACATACCAAACGCGAAACTTTGCCGAATTTTTTCTGTGAAAATGGGGCATCCCCATTGCTGTATTCTCACGACAAAAGCTTGGTGAGAATAGTATTTTGTGCGCTACAACGCACTTGAGGCGAAGTGCTGTCAGATTTTCGTCACGAAAATAAGGCAAAATACTGCCAGATTTTCATCATGGAAATTTGGCAACGATTCCAAACATTGGGAAGCATCGATCGAGACCACACCCTTTTTGAATCCAAATCACAAAGCCCATTTCGCTTAAAGCCCCAAAAGCTAATGCCAATAGCTCGTTTTCAATTGCCAATGTCCTCAAATTATGATTTTACCAAAACAAAGGACTATCTACGGACAGGCGTTGTGGGGTGCCTAACATCTTTCCCACATTTAACCAGACTTTCGAACTCAAGAATCAAGATTTTTCACCCATCCATATTAGATTAGGAAAAATGACATTTTTCTTAGTTTAGGATTGGTAATAAATTCAAATAGAGTCAGGTGACCAATCACACTTTAGAAAAAACCCAATGATTGGTGGTGACTTCACTTATCCCTGATAATTTCCTTAAAATTGACTCATATTCCAGTCATTTAACCAGACTTCCGAACTCAAGAATCAAGATTTTTCACCCATCCACATTAGATTAGGAAAAATGACATTTTTCTTAGTTTAGGATTGGTAATAAATTCAAATAGAGTCAGGTGACCAATCACACTTTAGAAAAAACCTAATGATTGGTGGTGACTTCACTTATCCCTGATAATTTCCTTAAAATTGACTCATATTCCAGTCACACACCTGAGGTACAACCTTCCTCCACAGCACTCGAGCTCTCGAGCTTGCACTCGCTTCCAGGCACCGTGCGAGCATCACCGCGATGGGTGGTCGAATCGCCATGAGGCATTGACAAATATAGTTTTGAAAAAAGATTTATTTACAAGCCATAACATGTGAGTATATATTTACAAGCAACATATATACAAAAAACATGATATTCACAAACATGATATTCAAAAAAAAAATGGAAATGCTATTATTATGAAATGTTATGTAAAAGTATGAATTTCAGTATGATGCAAAAGTATGAAATGTTATGTAAAAGTATGAATTTTAGTATGATGCAAAAGTATGAAATGTTTTTAGGTAATGTCCTCTGATATGATTTAAACTCGGCCAGTATGGGTTAAATTACTGGCTTTTCATAGAAAATGTTATGTGATTGGCTATTAAAGTATTGAGGACTTTGTTGTACCCACCTTTGCTAGGAACGGCCAACTTATGGAGGATGCCAACTGACCTTGTGGTTGATGACCTAAGCACACAGAAAGTGGAGTGATATGTTATGATATGATCTCGGGAATTCTTGGCATTGTGGGGAATGCTAGATGCCTGACATAGTGTGCTAGAAGCCTCCTAAATCTTTAAAGATTTATTAAATATGGACTAACCAATATGTTATTTATGAACAACTATGTTATTTTATGATCATGAGAGAATGACTTTGTTGAAATGTATTATGAGCATAATGAAAAGTTATAAGCTCTCGTGAAAAGAAGTTTATGATGAAAATGTTTGTTGTTCTTTAAAGATAACGTTTATGATGAAATGTTTTACTATTCTTTAAACAGAAAGTTTATGATGAAAGTATAAGTTTATGTTGAAAAGTTATCAAATGTACGTTCTTTATGAAATGTTAAGTTTTGTGACTATAAAAGTTATAATCTTTTATGAGAAGAAGTTTATGAAGCAAAGTTTTGCTATTCTTTAAAGATGATGTTTTTGATTTAAGTTAAAATTACAAATTATTCGATTTCAATAATCTGTGTAATTGTCAAACTTTGGGAATATGAATTTTTATTTTATTTTATATATTTTGTAATATGAATATATGTGGTTTTAAAAAGTTAATATTAAGTTTGGCAACTTTGTAAGAAATGAAAGAAATTCAATTTGAAAAGATTTTGTTATGTTATTCTGGTTAGAAGGAGAACAATTATTTTCCTATGAAAAGTGTATAAGTTATTATTATGAATAATATAAAATACTATTCATAGAAGATGTTCTTCTATTTGAATATCCACATAATGAAATGCTTTGGTTTACATGCTTACTAAATTATTGTGTAACTTACCCTTACTAATTTGTGTAGCATGGTTTTGAAACCCGAACCGTTCATTGAATCGTAAAAAGGAGAGGTTCAAGATTTTTGAGGTCGAATCGAGGTTGAACAAGGGTTGAACTGTGATAACATCATAATTAATTTAATAATTATTTTAAATATATATAAAAATATTAAATTAATAAAAAATAGAAAAATTAACTAAAATAGTCTAATTCACCAAGGATTTAACTAACAAGCTCCAAGACAAGTGTTTCACCAAGCAAATCTTTTATATCATCTAGCCCTCGGTCTATCCCAAGATTTGAAAGTAATCCACCAACAGTAGGTTTCACAGTAACAATGGCTTTCATAGAACTGACCACTTCACAGTAACAATGTGTAATCCATTACACATTATTTTTTACAAAAATATATAAAACCAATGTTATAAATACCATTTCGGTTTGTCTATTGGAATGAAATGTTTCAGTACCAGTTCGATACCGGCTCATTTCAATGTACCATTTTGGAACTACTACAGATATAAATATATATATATATATATATATATATATATAATTTCATATCTTATTACTTACAAAAAAAAATTTATATTTTTAATACATTTATAAAACTTGTTATCTGAGAACTAATATGATCATTTACTTAAACTACTATTATTTCATTAAAGTATACTAATTAATTCTTTTAATGCAAAAAAAAAAAAAAAAAACCGAACAAACAAACAAAATGAAAGTATAAAACTTAGAAAGTTGGCTTGCACTCTGCCCAACCAGTTATATTTTCAATATTTTATATTACTCCTTTTTTCCTCATCACTCACCAGCTGGTTCACTCCCTTTTCATTTTTAATTTTTTTTTCTCTTCTATTTTCTCATCCACACACGTCTAGTCACACTCCTTGATTTCCACTCTTCTTAGTTTTAAATTTCCTCTCATCTTTGTCATTTTATGTTGTCTTCCTCTTTGTTCTACTTTTTCCCTCTATGTGCTTCTTCTTCAACCTAATGGGAGTAAACTACTGGTGCTTCATCTCATCTAACTTTTCTCCACTTCTCACTCAAGTTTCTAGCCGTGGCTTTTTTGTTTTGCTTTATTTTTTTTGTAAGGTACATTTGTTTATTTCATTTCTTTCTTCTTCTTCTTCTTCTTTTTTTTGGTTGAGATTTTAGTTTTACAGTCCAAACTCCATGCTGGTTGAATCTTGAATTTCGGTCGGTATTTACCGAGGGTTTCTTGATTGAGAGAGTGAGGCGAGGGTTTCTTGTTTGAGAGAGTGATCCAATTCCAAAGTCCAAATGACGCCGTATAGGAAAAAAAATAGGGAAGAGAGTACAGTGCCGTTTAAGGCTTGAAATAAAGGACTCGTGTGAACTGGGTGGTCCGTACGGTTCACTGCTTTTTTTTTGCATGGAACGGTTCTTTACGTTAAACAGATTGTAAAAATGGCCGATTAGAGGTTTTTTCGGTTAGATCGTACGGTTCGGACCGGGTTTCAAAACCATGTTGTGTAGCTTATCCCTTCCACTTTTTCAGTCAATAGGTTTCATTTTGGAGTAGCGGGAGCCTTAGTCGGGTTTTGGAGGAGCTAGCTTTAGTTTTAAAACTATAGCTTCCTAGTTTTGATAGTTTGGTGCTTATCTCTTTAGAGATGTATAATGTGAAATTAAGAATTTGAATAACTGGTGGATTATGTTATTTTTGAAGTACAATGTAGATGCTGTGAATATTAAGTGAAAAATCATATCAAGAATGTAAAGAAACAAGAATGAAAAGAAAAAAGAAAAGTTTTGTTTAAAAGTTTTGTTGGTTTTTGTTAATTTCAGGTTCAAGCTTAATATTAACATGCCGGTCATGGTTAGAAATCTGGGTATCAGGTTTGGAATGTGACAATAATCAATATTTTGGTGAAATGATTCATTACACTTGATATATTATACCAACCTCTCATAGAAAGGTGAATAGCATGTATGATGACACCTACAAGCGGGGTCCACCTTTATGTGAGGAGGTGTAATACATCATACACACTAAAGATATCAATGTTTTTGGCAAAGTTATGAGAGAGCAATGGAACAATTGGGTTCACCCCTCTATTACCATTTCTTTATAATCCATCTAAGTATACTGGTAAGGTCCACAATTTTTGTTGCCGTTCTTTTATGTCTTGATTAATTTATGGAATGCAACTGTAATTGAAATAGGACGCGGAACGATAATTGAAATTGGATAAGTTCAAATCGTATATGGAAAGGATGATTATAATGTATGTAACAAACTAAGAATCTTTTTAGCTCCTCTTTGAGTTTTTATATTGCAACACGTGTGACATGTAACGGCAGAGTCAGAAGTAGGAGAAAAGTTTTAAATTTTTTACCAAGACATGCATATGCACCTGGATGTGCAATAATAAATGTGTGTTATGGCACCTAATTGTGTAGAATCAAGAACCATTAGAGAGCATTTATCTGGAAAAATAAATTCATTAAAAAGCAGCTATAAAAGGCCTCAAACATCCCCATCCTTTTCATCCTTCTCTCCATTCAAAATGGTTTTTCTAATGTGCAAATTTCTTGTTTTATTAGTTTTCTTTGTGGTTTTTCCACCTTCACTTTGTGCTCCTCCTGAGAATCCCTTCACCATGCCTCACTTTGGCTCAAATTCGAGGCCTGGAAACTTCTTTAATCCAACACAAATTCATTGTCATGTTTGTAACCGTATACTCTTTGGAACTCAAGAAGTCAATGGTGAGACTTGTGTGATACAAGATGAGACTGCAAATTTAACCTACACAAATCGAAGAGATCCTTTCAATCCCTTACATCGCTCCAACCAGCTTTCTTTGCATGCTTCTCCTTCTACATCCCATCCACCTAATCAAACCCATTATTCCAATGTTAATCGCCTAGCGCCTCAAAGAAACCTTGCTTCAACACTTAACCAGCCCTTGATATCTTTTCAAAACCAACTGCGTCAAGAGATTATACGCAGGATCATTGGTACTACTAGGCAACCCATAGCTCAACCTCCTATGCAAATGGTAAATACTAGAGCCACCCAGCCTTTCTTCTCTTTTCCAGATCCACAGGACCCCTTGGTTAGAGCCATTAATGCACGCTTGCAGCAACAACAGCAGCAAGTTCGACCTCGTAGGCGAAGCGTACGTAGAGAAAATAGGGTGCATCCTAATGCTCTTGTACGTCATCCAGTGGCTCAAATTGCCCCAGATGTGATTGATCTACAGCATGATGAAGATGACGGTAGTGACAACTCCATTAGTATGATTAATGTGGACTTGAACCTTTAAGAACTAAGCGGAGTTCACAAGCGGTCATAGATGTTCTCTTTACTTATTCCAGACTATCGTTATTGAGTCAATGGTTTTTTTTTTTTTTTCTTTTTTTATCTTGAGGAGCAAGGGAAATTGAGTAATATGAGTTTGACGGTTGTTTCTTCTTCCTCATAAATTATAATAAAACTATTTTATGTTTAATTGTTTCTTAAAGTCCTTATATATCATGGACTTTTTTTAAGTCATCATCAACTGCGTTGGTCCTGTCTTGTTTATGCACATAAGTGGACTACATTGCACATGCCAAAAGAGCTCAAAGAGCTCTACACACCTTCATCAAAATAATAATAATAATAATAATAATAATAACAATAATCACTTTCTAAAAAAAATGCCATCAACAAACATTGATTCTCTTAATAAAGGATACAAGACTATGAAACTGAATTACAAGACTCTTGATTCATTTCTTTAATTTAACAATAATAGCATCCAAAGATTGCAATTCTTGAAGGAAAAAAAAAAATCTATCAATTCGACTAGATACTTTTGAAAAAGGGAAAAATTATAGTAAACTAAATTGTGGTAGTTCATAACCTGCCTTAACTTCTCATTATTAAAAAAACACATTTTAATACAAAAACATAAAAGAAAACGAATTGAAAAGTACTCATGAGAAAATTTTCTTCATCAAAGTCCCATTGTAAACATGCAACAATCAAACAAGAAATTTACCCATTTAGTTGATAATTTCAACAATACAAACCTAACCCAAACAGATCCAGTACAAATCCCAAACAATAGGTGACAAAATGTTTCGTCACTATTAAATTGATTGATAATCATAAATAATATTTGATGACGAAACAATTTGTCACTGAAATAAAATAGAATACATTTGGTGACGAAACTATTTCGTCATTGAAATTTTTTCTTTATAAATCAATCAGACCTTTTGGTGACAAATTTTTTTTGTTGCTTGGACTTTTGGGGATGCAGTATACGCAACGAAACCAGTTTTGTTGCCAAATGTCATAGGCGACAAAAATAGGACATTCGTTGACGAAAATTTTCGCCACCAAAATTACATTTTGTTGTAGTGAATTTGTCTCTCTTCTGCCTTAGCTTGGGATTTTAATTTGCTCTCAGCACTTTCTTTTCAACCAAACACTAACAAAACCCAGAAAACGTGTGATAAAAGGTCAGGGAGAATGATGAAGACGCCACCCCACTTTCCGCTTTGCATTCTTCCACCAATCCTTTGCACTTTTTCTCTTCAGGGTCTTGATCCTTGTCTTCATTTCTCGTGAATATACCAACCCTTTAGTTATCCATAAACAAATCCTTAGTCTTCTTATTCGCTGGAATTTTATTTCATATAATGTTTTCAGTCATTGGTAAAGGAATCATAGGTGTCTCTACCTCTGTGTACGGCTAATTAGGTGCTTTAATTCTTCTTTGTGTTGTTTCTTGCTTTTTATTTATCAATACAGCCATTAGCTTTTTTTTTTTTTTGGTTGAGTTCTTGTAATCTTGTGGATTGGTTCTAAAGGGTACTCGGATTTTGCAAACAGGTTTGTCTTTGTACATTGATGCATTTGGCTTAGGTTTGTCTTTGTTTATTGAGGCATGGTGGAGCATGGTATAGGGTAAGAATGTTAAAAAAAACACATCGTCCCACATTCAATTTTTATGGGTTTCGATTTTAGCATTCTTGGTTCAAGTTTTAAAACTTTCATGATTTTTACAACTATAACTTTTTGATCTTGATTTTTCTAATTTTGTTTTTTGTTTTTATTTTTTTAATAATGAGAAGTTGTAGTTGGTTACGAAGGTCTAATGGAGGCAACTTCAGGTAGGTAAAGTAACAAAGTCCAAAGTACAAGTAGGCACTATTAACATAGGCTTAACAATAGGTGGGTTTATTGTAATTTTCCAATTAAGTAAAATTGTTAAAATGGATGCCTAACCCTGACAATCTTACCTTGTTGTGACCATAATTGCTCCTTTCTAAGAAACCAATGCGTGAAAATATTTGGAAACTAATGTGTGAATGTTTGGACGGACTTGCATCTGGAATCAAGAGAGTCAATGCTATGCTGGAACCCATTTTGGTTCGGTCAAGAGAACAAAATGTTTAGGTATCAGTGTACTTTGGAAACTAATGTGTGAATATTTGGACGAACTTGCATCTGGAATCAAGAGAGTCAATGCTAAACTGGAACCCATTTTGGTTCGGTCAAGAGAACAAAATGTTTAGGTATCAGTGTACGTTGCAGGATTATCGCTATATATATATATGTATAAAATTGTTCTATTATATCAACTTGCACATATTATTTTACTCAATTATATAATCTGTTAAGAGTTAAAAAGTCTTTAAAGGATATCCAAACATAACCATTAATAATAATAATAATAATATACTACTTTACTTATGCAAATGTGCAATAATGGAAAAAAAAAATGCAAAGCGAAATTTAACTTGGCACGTGCTGTGAGATAAGGTTTTCAGACCTGGACTATTCGTTGAACCATAAAAGAGAGAGGTTCAAGGTTTTTGAGGTCGAACTGAGGTCGAACCGAGGTCGAACTGGAGTTGAACTGTGATGACGTCATAATTAATTTAATAATTATTTTAAATATATATAAAAACATTAAATTAATAAAAAAAATAGAAAAATTAACTAAAATAGTCTAATTCATTTAGAGATCTATCTTTCAAATATTTTTTATATCATAACTTTCAAGACAAATAAGAAATGTCAAATCCTTAGCAAACATAAATATGAATTACTCAATCAATCCATAAAAGTACAAAGTAAAAATGCATAAATAAGCCTCCAAGTTTACAGTACACAACTACACATTGTTTCTTACAAAAATACATAAAACTTATTTCTAAAAAACAATAATAAAACTTCAAACTCCAAGTTATACACTGTGTCTTACAAAAAGACATAAAAATTATCTCTAAAATACAAAATAGAACTTCAAAGTTCAAATAGAATTATTATGATCATAAATCATCAATGTCATGAAAGTTATTATACTCATCATCATTCCCTAGAAATCCAGGAGGAGGGCCAATAGGTTGTCCAAATGTTCCCAAATCAATTCCTTCAACCTCATTGCTATCATCTACAGATTCTACACACAAGTTTGAACAAAATAAAAAGAAAAATCATTATAATGTTTACACAAGTTTGAAAAAAATAAAAGAAAAATCACTATAGGTTATCAAATTGTTTACATATAAACTAACCTTTAATATTAGAAGAAGGCTCTACACTTGTTGGATACGCACCCTCTTCATAAATTGCATTCTCCAACTCTTCATAATTAAGATATGGCTCTTCCTCTTCCACAAATATTCAAAAATCAGTTTTGTCGATACTTGCATAATCAATGGGGTCAAAATTAAACTTTTTGTTGTAAAGCTTGCATCATAAAATGTCATGCTCATTATTGGAATTTGAACATAATTAGTAACTAACAATTATATTATATAAATGACTTCTCAAAAATTAATATAATGACAAGATATAGCATTTAGTTACCTATGTCTCAATTGTAAGTTATGATGAACAAACACAAGATCATTGTGATAGGCCAAAAAGGAATTAACCCCTTGTGATAAATTAATTGATTAATTAGGCAAGTTTATTAATTAATCAAATTAACATGCAAACTCGTGGTAGCACAAACAAATCACCAATAACTAAAGTATTTAGCAGAAAATAAATAACACGGTAATTTGTTTACGAATGGGGAAAACCTAACGGCAAAAACCCTACCGGGTGATTTTTAGGTCACCACTCCCGAAACTCCACTATTATCACAAGCGGTTACAAGTAAAGGAATCCCAAGTACCTTACCAATCTATAGTTGAACCCTTATCCTAATACCCAATTGGACTTGTTCTGTAGGGACAGTTCCCCTTTCGATGCACGGCTCTCAAGTACGTGACTAACCAATTGTACGGATCTCAGTACGTGACTTCAATCACCAACTAAGAAGGTTGTTGGCTGCAAATTTCTTCAGTTCATCCACACGATGAAGATCAAGAAGATGCTTGGTCACAAAACCCTATGGTGCACATACACAACAACTTCTTCAAGAGAAAGAGATGAACTAGGGCAAGAACTTTGTCTTTGGTCACAATTTGCTTAAACAGAGTTTGCTCAATACTTGTGCAACTTGTGAACTGTTTGATAGCCTTTAAAACAATCCTTTTATATGTCTAGGGTTATGAGAAAAGAACGCCCAAAAACACATTCATGGATCTCAAGAAAATCATATCAGAATTCTGAAATTCTTAAACCTTGACAGATAGGAAGTGTCGAGCAGGTGTCAAGCACATGGGCCGAATAGCTTAAACCTCGACACATGCTAGCTGTCAAGCTTTAGTAATTTTGTACTTTCAGCTTGTTTTCTTGGACAAATTTGAAGGATTCAACACTTGATCTTGAAACATGGTTTCTTGAAGTATTTAAACACATCCTAAATCTACCCAATTACAAGTAAAGTGCGTTTTGTCAAAGGAAAAACCAATTACATAAAATCATGACATATGTTCTTAACATGTGAAACACATATGTCCTAACACATTGAGCCTTTGATGCTCCAACCTATTTCTCATCTTAGAATGTATTTGGTCAAATAAACTCCAACATCGCTCACATCCAGAAGAGGTAGAAGTTTGGCTAAGGATTCTAATTGCCAATTTTTGTAAGTTTAGAGCATCAGCACCCCACAACTTCTACCATTCATCTGATTTTCATAACACAATGTAATCTAATATTAATCAACATAAACAGAAAAACTTTCAATTGAATAATCATTTCAGTTATTCTAACTATAGTGACAAAACTAACTTTCAACATGAACAAAAAAACTAAGATTTGTTTATAGTATTAAAGTAAACTAATTACTTCTCACCTGGATGAGTGGTCTTGCTTGTTGACAATGCAAGATCTCTATCAAAGCTCCTAATATAGTCTCGAAAATATTGGGTTTCCTTAATTACCTTTTCTTGGTCACCATCATATTTTTTCCCAATGTAGTCCAAAACAGCCATATTTACTGCTAGTTTTCGACAAAAATTCTTCTCATCATATTGAAAAGCAGGATTTAACCAATATGCAGTAGCATGAAGATCTTTACGCAAATGTTTGTCCCAAGGGTTTTTATAATTGAGGTGTATGGCTTGTACAAGTGCTTCCTCAGTCGGAAGATCTTCTTGATTCCCAATTGTGCTCTATATATGTCCTCATACACATATCCTATTGCAGGCCTTTGATCAGAATCAACAATCCATAACAAACGAATGAGTGGCGATGAAATCTTGACAAGAACATTAATATCATTCTAAAAAGAATTATTCAAAATGATAGAAACTGCTTCTTTTTTCTTTAACTCTCTTGCCAATCTATTGTCCACAAAGAACTTGCTTGTCACTAAGGCTTGCAAGTCATGTTTATGCACATGAATGCTTCCAAGTGAAAGGAAAGTAGTAGCAAATCTTGTTGCACCCGGACATACAATATCTGTCCAACCAGGTCCATTCCTCAACCAAGCAATCAAAGCCAAATGATTATAAATAAAAATTGTTAACTTTGGATGCACGTTTTTTGAGACTATCCACGTGAAGCATGTCTCCCATATCCTACAACACTAGATTTAGGCAATGTGTTGCACAAGGAGACCAACTAATAGTTTTATACTTTTCACACAACAATTTACCAGCAGATATATAATTGGAAGCATTATCAGTAACCATGTGAATTATGTTTTTTGGACCAACCCATGTAACTACTTCATCAAACAATTAAAACAAGTTTCTGGTACTCTTCACAATCTCTGAGGCATCAACTGATTTTACAAATACCATTCCCCCAGGACAATAAACAAGGAAATTAATTAATGACCTATGTCTAGTATCTGTCCAACCATCAGCCATAAGTGTACATCCAACTTCTGCCCAATGCCTACGTTGTGAGTCAACCAACAACTGAACCTCTTTCTTTTGATCCCTCAACAAAGGGACCCGTACATCATGATAAGATGGACCTTTGTAACCAGGACTAGCAGCAGCTACGGCATCAATCATCTTTTGTTAGTACACTAAATTCACTGCATTAAAAGGAATGCAATTGTCATACATCCACCTTGCAATAGCCATATTAGCTTGCCTCACCTTTTCTTTGCTTTGGAACACACTTTTAAGACTAGGTTGAGCTCTTGGAGTAGTTCTTGGAGCAAAGTAATTACCCACTGGCTTTGTACCTTTTCTTTTACCTAAACCAGGATTTTTAGGCAACCCACTACTAAATACTTCTTGAACATCTTCATTTTCTTGCATATCACTATTTGTGGAAGGCACACTAAACATTTCTTCTTGACTTTGTTTCTCAGCATTTTTCTTCAACTCAAACTCCTTCAAATATTCCAACATTTGGTATCTCACATCATGAGAAACCTTTTTACACGATCCAATATCAGCTTTTATCCCCGCAAGGTGTCATTTCATCCTATTAATACCCCCACCTTTATATGTTTGCCTACAATACACACATGTAAAAGTATTCCGTCTCTTCTCATCTGCCCTAAGGTTAAAATGTTCCCAAGCCGGATCAACCTTTTCCCTTACTCTTGAGCTAGACTCCACTACATTGGAATCAACTTCATGTGATGGAGTAGACTCGGTCTCTGTTTCCATTTTAATCTAAAAGACTAAACAACCAATCAAACACGCATAGACCCATCAATTTTTGAAATATAGATAGTCAAAGAATCACAACTTCATACACAGAGTCAAATTAACAAACTAATATACACAGAGTCATAAAATATAAACACATATTGAAGCACAAATTTAATAGATGATATGTTGCTTGATAACTTTTTGGATTCAGTTCAATACTCTCTAAATTACAAGTTGAACATTTACCTTGTTGCTAATTACTCTCTAAATTGAAGCCTTTAGGTTTGTTTCCAGATAATCAAACTCAGAAAAAGACATTTGACTTCATCAATTTGAGAGAGGGCCTAAATATGTCTAGTGTAATTTCCAATCAACCAGCTCCAAAGGTTCATAATTGATTGAAAAGTATATCCAAATTACTGAGATAAACTGAATAAGCAACTATATAATCTACCACAACCATAAATCCTTGCAGTAGCATATTAACAAACTATAATGCACAAGAAACATGGATTGGATTTTTCTCCCACTTTCTCTTGATTATTGTTTTTGTTAGAAAAATAAACTTGATTTCCTTCAAAAATTGGTCAAAAAATATAAATTGACATAAAAGAAAGAAGAATTAAAATGGATAAAGTACCTTGCAATCTGGGCAAGGATGATGGAGTAAGAGTGATGGCAATGAGGTAGAGAGTGTGTTGCGACGGCGATGAGGGAGAGAGGCAGAGATGAGAGTGAGAGAGAGGCAGAGAGTGATTGAGAGAGTGAGCTACGACCTGGGCTAAGCTATGATTTGGGCTGAGTTGCGACGGCGACGAGGGAGAAAGGCAAAGACGAAAGATGTAATTGAGAGAGTGAGGGAGAGGCAGAGAGCTCAGAGAGTGATTGAGAGAGTGAGGCAAGGGTTTCATCGTTTCAGGGTTAAATTTTGTTCAATGCGTATGCTCCAAACGACGTCGTGTAAGGTTGAATTTAATCAACCATCTTGTTGGCTTTATTCCGTGCCAAATTTGCTTGTATTTCAGCAATTAGTAACCCTGTATTTAGGTGGCATTTTTGTAAGGGTAGTAAGTGAGATAGTGTGATGAAATGCACAAGAGTGTGCAAGAAAAACAGAGATTCGTGACTGGATCTCGTGGGTGACTCGCGGCTGCAAGCCGCCAGAAGATGTATATGTGCCAGGCATGCCAGAAGTTGAAGCGTCATGCTAGTTGGAGCACTACAAGACAAAATAGGACAACTGGCCATTCTGTTATCTCACAGCTGGATCTCGCGACTCAGTCAAGTCGCGAGGCCAAGCCGCGAGCCAGCCCTGTTTTGAAAAACCTGACTCTTCACATTCCATTCTTACCCCAGTATAAATACCCCTTATTCCCACGAAAGAAAGAGAGCTTCTAGATAGAATTTTGAGAGAGAAACCCTAGAGTAAAACAAGATTGATTCATCCACAATTTTCACATAAGAGACTCTTCAAATTCCTCTACTCTCTTCCTCTCCATTGTTAAATCCTTGAGAGGTTTTTTACCAAAACCTTTTCTCACCATATCCATTACTGTGAAAGAACTGTTTGGTGTTCTGGGAAGTAGTTAGGAAGGAACCAATTTACATTGGTTGATGCTATGGTCAAGTAGCAGAATCCGGGAAGCTAGAAAAGAAATAGGTTCGACGCAACCTCGTTGGAGCAAGAAGCTTGGAGGGTTTAGGTACACTGGGTAGATTAGGTTTGGAGGGTCTATTGCTGTTTATGTATCCTAACTACATTTTCTAGTGGATTACTTACCGCTTGGAGGGCGGAGGAGAGGTTTTACGCCGAGGGTTTCGGTTTCCTCTTTGATAACACATAGTTGTGTTGTCCTTGTGTTTGCATCTCTCTTCCCTTAATCTTTGCCTTTTATTTTCTGTTGTGGATGTGATTTTAATTGACTTAAATTGTTTATTAATTCTGTGTATAGTTTATGTTCATTTTCTGCACACTAGTTGTTTGTCATAAATCTTGAATTGGTTATTTTGTAATTGGGGGTCTAAATGTTCAAGAGTGTTTTATACACTATTTGAACTTTCACGTCGTATAGGAAAAAGAAAAGACAAGAAAGGGATGGAACAACGCCATTTTAAGGCTTGAAACAAGACAATCGTTTGAACCGGTCATGGTTCACAAAACCATATGGTCGGACCGTGATCCGTACGAGTCCATGCTTTTTTTGCATGGAATGGTTCTTCACCTTTAAAGGACCATAGAAGTGGATGGTTTAAGGGTTTCCTGGTCGGACCGTACGGTCTAGTCTGGGTTTAAAAACCTTGCTGTGAGAGTGAGTGGAAGTTGTTTATGAACAACTTGAGTTTAACTAAGGAAAAAGCTAGTTTTGTTTTTTTTTTTGTTTTTTGGAAACAACCCAAGCTCAAATACAAGTTTTGGCTCAACTATTAAGTAAGCCGAGCTTAAACATAATAACGTGTTCATGAAAAAAATCATGAACATGCATGCTCAAATTTTTTATATGCATACTTGTCCATAAATATACTTATATAGACTTTAGAATGGATTACGTAAGCTTGTAACTAAGTTCATGTAATATCAAATTCATATTTGAAGTTTATTGATAATATAAATGGTTCATTCATAGTAAAATCCATAAATTTTTGAATGGGTGTGAGAGACTAGAACTTTTGGAGTGCTCTCAATCAAAAGAGAAAGGTATTGGCACCTCTTTTTTGGGATTTTGATTATTGTGGAGTCGCCACTTTTTTTTATTAAAAAAAAAAGAAAAACTAAAATATACAATTTTCGTATTGAAATACCTCAAATTTTATTAATTGAATGTACAAATACAATTTGGTAGAATATCATTACAAAGCTTTGGTCCTAAATACAATCTATGTAAAAAAAAAAAATACAAAACTTTGGTCCTAGATACAATCTACCAAAACAAAATAAAGCACCAGTTCTACCAACCTAAGATTCTAATGTTCGAGGGCTAGGTTATAGAATGGGAAGGTGTTAGGCATCCATTCTGTTCGAACAAAGTCCAGTCTTCTAAACTCTAAAACGATCATTTTAGTACCCTTAAACAATGATATGCAACATGTTGTGTTAATATTCCTAGATCTAGGGTTGGATATTATACAAAATTTTTAGATCTGTAGCTCTTCTATGTGAAGAAATTAACTGTGATTTTTTATTATAAAAAAATGATTTTTAAAGAAAAAAAATTCAGATTAAATTTTACATAATGAGAAAAAGGAATAATTTAAAAAGAAGAGTTTCAAATCTAATTTTTTTAACTAACAAAAAAGGAGTGAATTTTAAATAAAATTTCAGATTTTTTTTTTTGGGGTTAGAAAAAAGAATGGATTTTGAAAAGGATTTTTAAATCTGATTTTTAATTTTTTTTTTAAAAAAAAGAATGAACTTCAAAGAGAAATTACAAATATGATTTTTTTAATTAAAAAACAGAATGAATTTTGAAATAAAATTTCAGATCTGAATTTTTTGTTAAAAAGTAGAATGGATTTTGAAAAGGATTTTCAAATCTGATTTTTTAATTTAAAAACAAAATGAACTTCAAAAAGAAATTACAAATCTGATTTTTTAATTAAAAAACAGAATGAATTTTGAAATAAAATTTCAGATCTTAATTTTTTGTTAAAAAGCAGAATGGATTTGGAAAAGGATTTTTAAATCTGATTTTTTTTTAATATTAAAAAAACAGAATGAACTTCAAAGAGAAATTACAAATCTGATTTTTTAATTAAAAAATAGAATGAAATTTGAAATAAAATTTTAGATCTGAATTTTTTGTTAAAAAGCAGAATGGATTTTGAAAAGGATTTTTAAATCTGATTTTATAATTCAAAAACAGAATGAATTTAAAAAAGAATTTTCAAATCTGAGTTTTTTGTTTGAAAAAAGAATGGATTTTGAAAAGAATTTTTAAATCTGATTTTTTTATTAACTAAGAACAACAGATCTAAGATTATATTATATATATCCTACATCTATATGATCAAACATATGAACAAACATGAACAACAATCATTACATTTTTTCTATGAAATAAAGATTCAAAAAAAGAAATGAAAATCATATTAGAGATTAATATCCTTAGATAAAATGTAAATAGACACACATGCTAGTGAAAGAAACAAACATGTTAATAAAAGAGTATAAGCAATACTTGCATCAATGCGTGAGTAAATTCAGTAAGGGGAATTACTTTAGAGTTAGAGGATGTAAAGTTGTAATTTACAACTATGTGTTTTGTTGGCTTTAATTCCATGCCAAATTTGATTGTAACTTTATTTATGTTACGACATATGTGTTTCACATGTTAAAAACATATGTCATGATTTTATGTAATTGGCTTATCCTTTGACAAAACGCATTTTACTTGTATTTGGATAGATTTAGGATGTGTTTAAATACTTCAATAAACCATGTTTCAAGATCAAGTGTTGAAACCTTCAAGTCTGTCTAAGAAAACAAGCTGAAAGTGTAGAATTACTAAAGCTCGACAGCTAGCATGTGTCGAGGTTTAAGGAAGTTGTTTAGCCTGTGTGCTCAACACCTGCTTGACACCTCCTATCTGTTGAGGTTTAAGAATTTCAAAATTCTGATATGATTTTCTTGGGATCCGTGAATGTGTCTTTAGGCCTTCTTTTCTCCTAACCCTAGACATATTAAAGGATTGTTTTAAGAGCCATCAAATAGTTCACAAGTTGCACAAGCATTGAGCAAACTCTGTTCAAGCAAATTGTGACCAGAGATGAAGTTCTTGCCCTAGTTCATCTCTTTCTCTTGAAGAAGTTGTTGTGTAGGTGCACCGTAGGGTTTTGTGACCAAGCATCTTCTTGATCTTCATTGTGTGGATGAACTGAAGAATTTTGTAGCCAACAACCTTCTTAGTTGGTGATTGAAGTCACGTACTAGGATCCGTGCAATTAGTTAGTCACGTACATGAGAGTCGTGCATCGAAAGGGGAACTGTCACTACAGAACAAGTTCAATTGGGTATTGGGGTAAGAGTTCAACTGTAGGTTGGTAAGGTACTTGAGATTCCTTTACTTGTAACCACTTGTTGTGATAATAGTGGAGTTTCAGGAGTGGTGACCTAAAAATCACCTGGTGGAGGTTTTGGATTTTTGCTGTTAGGTTTTCCCCATTCGTAAACAAATCACCGTGTTATTTATTTTCTGCTGCATAATTAGTATATTGGTGATTTGTTTGTGCTACCACGCGTTTGCATGTTAATTAACTTAATTAATTCAATTGGCTAAATTAATTGATTAATTTATCACAAGGGGTCAATTCGTTTTTGGCCTATCAATTCAATCTTTTGTACCCTGTATTTATTGTGAGTTTTAATTGTAAGGGTTATGTGATAGAGAGAGAGTGTGAAGACTTAAGCTATTGAAGATTGAAGAGGTTTTCACGGGTAGCTCATGACTTAGCATCCCGCGAAGTGATGCATGTGCCTTGCATATGATTGAAATGCGAAGAGTCAGTACAGATGGAGACAGCTGTGTTTTGCGTGTATCTCGTGGGTAAGGCCTTCCCGCTAAACATTCTGTTTTGTCAGATTATGCTATATGATATACACTTTCTATACCCACACTATATATACCTACATTACCCACAAATGTTGAAGAGTGCTTCAGAGAGAAAAACCCTAGCTACAAACCTTGAGAGTTAGAGAGTGTGTTTGTTTTTAGACCCTTTAAAAACACAATCGGATTAACCTAGTGAATTAACCAAGTGATTACTTAGTCCAAATTTCAGATCTAGGTTAACACAATCATATAATCATATCAATGTAAAATGCGGAATATAAAGAACACAAAGATATGATGACCCAAGAAAACCACACCGGTAAAAACCTGAAGAGGATTTAACCTAGTTATCCTCAAGGTAAACCTGAATCCACTATGAAGGAATCAAAGTTTTACAATAGCGACTTAGACCACTAACATCTTATTGCTACCCACCAGTAGAAACTTACTGACATGACCATGTGCAAACTCCGAGACCACGGACTCCTTCTTTCTTGGATTTTCCAGCAAATACAAGCACAACCGCTTGTGTTTCTTTAAGCTCTTTAGTGCTGCAACTGAATGATCATCAAGCTCTCAATGAAATCTCCTTCTTGATAATCCTAAGCATGTGTGAAGGTAACCACCTCTCAGATCTCACAAGAGATTCACACATACAGCAAATAGAGCAACCAAGTCCTTAGAGAGTTTTTGGGTACAAAACCCTAAATATATAAGAGACACACTCTTCTCTCTCTAAAAACTTATAAAAACGTGCTTAGGGTTTCCTTTGTATACTAGGAGTAAAACACTTAACCTTACACATCATATGGGCTTAGGGCTGAGTTAGAAATTCTGCAGAAAAAACATTCTGCCCGACTTTCGGTCGGTCGAGTCTAATTCTCAATCGATCGAGCCAGACCGAATTGCACAATGAATTCTGTAACAACTCGATTCCAACTTTACATAAAACACATACTTTGAGCAAGTCTAAAATAAGACTAAAAACCTGTTTTGATCATAGTTTGCCAACAATACAAATTAGAGTTCTAATACATTAGTTTCTAAGTACTTAGAACCTAACAGATTGTTATACCCACAATCCTCTACACAATTGCTTGTGGATTTTCCTCAACTCCTACATCTCCATTTCCATATCATTGAGAGGTTAATAGCCCAAACACTTACTATACCCTTCAGAGTGTCAAGTGAGGTTTTGGTGCTGCTAGGAAGCATTGAAAGAAGCCAAGGATGGCAGATGCAACATGGTGCTTGTTGCGGGATCCAAAGAGCTAGACAAGACACGGTTCCGAGAAGCCTTGTTGGAGTAGGAGCTTGGAGGGCTTAGGTACATCGGGTGGATTAGGCTTGGAGGGTCTCTTGCTAACCCATGTATCCTAACTAATTGTCTAATGGATTGATTACTGCCTGGAGGGCAGCAAAGAGGTTTTTCGCCGAGTTCTTCAGTTTTCTCTTCGATAACACATCGGCGTGTTATCTTGTGTTTGCATCTTTCTTCCCTACTCTTTTACATTCCATTTTACTGTTATGTTGTCTTGATTATGGATTAGAGTAGCTTGTTTGTTTATTTGCTCGCATTTACACTATTCCGCACTTAGTATTAAGTTAGTGTAAAATCTATCGAGCTGTAACTTTTATTTGGGGGTCTAAACAGCTTTTGTATTTTTAACACATTTTCGAGCTTTCAATTGGTATTAGAGCGGGTACATTCACCGTGATTTAAATAAATGAGTGTGTTCCTTGACCCTTTGTGATGGACTGGTCACAATCTCTTAATGCCCCACCATTTTTTGATGGAGGCAACTATGTTTTTTGGAAGGTCCAAATGAGGGCTTTCTTGTGTGCTATAAATGAGTCCGTATGGGATTCCGTTGAGCATGGGTATGTTAAACCCACAACTACCAAGTCCGAATGGGACAAGGTAGCTCTTGCATTAGCTAATGCGAATAGTAAGGCCATTAATGCTATATTTTGTGGTGTGTCCCCTGATGAGTTTCATAGGATATCGCACATGGAGACAGCTAAGGAAGCTTGGACAATCCTTGAGACTACCTATAAGGGTACCAAGAAAGTCAAGGACACGAAGCTCCAAATGCTTACCACCAGATTTGAAGAGCTTAAGATGGGAGATGATGACGCTTTCGATTCTTTCTATGGAAAGCTCAATGTAAATTGTAATTGCCAAGCTCAATCTCAGAGAGAAGATTGAAGATTCTAAGGTGGTGAGAAAGATTTTTAGGTCTTTACCGAAGAGTTTCCGAGCAAAAGTCACAGCTATAAAAGAGAGTAAAGACTTGGATGAGATCAAAATCCAAGAGCTAATTGGATCTCTCCAAACATATGAGTTGGGACTGCCTTCTCATAAATCGAGCAAATCTCTTGCTCTTAAAACCATCACCGAGAGAATGGACGACTCCTTCGAAGAGGATGATGTGGAGAAGGAAGTAGCATTCCTTGCAAAGAACTTCTAAAAGTTTCTGAAGATGAACAACAGTGGGAAGCCTTTCAACAAAGGAAAGTTTTCATCTCCCAAGGGTGATAGGAAGGAATTTAGCAAGAAAGATGGGAAGGAGTCTCAATCTACTCAAGGAATCACTTGCTTCGATTGCAATGGACATGGACATGGACATGTCAAGAAAGAATGTCCTAATTATTTGAGAATGAAGGGCAAAGCATATGCCACAACTCTTAGTGATTCAGACTCTTCCAATTTAGATTCGGAAGAGAGCTGTGATGGAGAAGGGAATTACTCCGCTTTTATGACTATTGCTCTCATGTTGAGTCTTTGGAGGACTTGAGTTTGCTCGTAGAAGAGCTTGGGGAGCATAGGGAAGAGGAATCAATGGGAGTTGTAGAAGAATCGGATGCTGAAGAAGATGAAAGTTCAGCGGGCCTTTAAGAGAACTACGATTCCCTTCTTGAGAAGTCTGGAGAATATGCAAGGGTGGCCAAGGCAGCTGTTAAAAAGATGAAGAAGGCAGAGGAGGACTATAGAAGTCTTTTAGTGCGTTATAAGGAGGTCAAGTGTGAAATAGAGACGCTGAATGGTGAGTTGACTGAAGCTTACTCAAAGATAAAATTTCTTGAACTTGAGATGGTTCAAGCCAATGCTAAAGTAGAGCGAGTCTCTTCCAAGAAGCTTGATGAAGTCCTTTCTCATCAAAAACCTTTCTCCGGCAAAACCGGATTGGGATATACTGGAGAAAGCAGTTCAACTGTAAAATGCATCCAAGGAAGTAAAGTTTGTGAAAGCCAAAGAACCGATTGTAGCTGCCACTACTGATGAGAAAGTGAAGGAAGAGAAGAATAAGAATGTGGCTGACCAACGGGTGCTGATAAAACCTCATAATCAATCGGTGGTCAAAATCTGAAGCTAAAGGGAAATCACTTCCAAAATCATAAGGAGGTCTAAGAATAAGACATTTTTGCCATCATTGTGGACTTCAAGGACACACCAGACCAAATTGTCATAAGCTTAGAGCATTGAAAAATGCAAGTGATCAGAGGTCAAGAGGACCAAGAAATGACAAAAGGAATTGGGTTGCTAAACAATCAAGAGGCTGTGATGGTGATTCCAGAGTGATGGATGTAATGAAGATGATTGATGCATTCACCACCTGTTTAGCAAACTTCAACAAAAGGTTTGAAGGTCACAACTCTCGTACCCAATCTTATAGGGATATCACCCCAAACGCATGTGACGTGTGGGTGAAAAAGGGTACTCATGCATGATCACCTCCTATGTCCTTACATTAATACTTCCAATGTTTAGGTTCATAGGTTCATGCATTATATCATGCATTGTTTTCTGTTTATAGCATGTTTCTTTTACAAGTTTTTGATCTATACTTGTTTTTATTGATCTTACTTTACTTGTCCTGTTTTTGAGTGTGTTCAAAAATTCAAAAACCATAAAAATTGAAAAATCTTCAAAAAGTTTGATCGCTTGTTTTGTGTATATCACATGTGAGTTTGGCCTAGTACCTTCGTACTAATGGCGTAGTGCATTTACGAACTTAACTTGTTTTGTATACACATTTATCTATGTGGGAAAAATCTTGAAAATGTATGGGTGATTGTTGTAAATAGATCTTCAAGCTTGTCATGAATGATTGGTCAATAGTCTTGATGGTCTTGATACTTGCATAGACTTATGCCTATATATCTTTCCACCTTTACTTTTATGTTTTTGCTATAAGAGCTCACCAAATGTAAATCTCACAATGAAAAAGAGATTATGAGCTGCAAAAGCCTATCGCACATACTAGTATTTGACTAGGAAAAAGGGAAAGCGACTTTTGTATTGAAATATGAGGTGCTCAAAAAACCAAATGCTAACTCTTAATGTGAAATATCAAAAATTTCAAGCACCGATCTCAAAAAGAGATGTTTTATCCAAAAAGGGTCAAATGTTATGATTTATGCAGAAGCCAAATGAAAAGCTTCTAAGTTTTGTAATCATTCTCTTGTGGGAGGTCATATATGTTCATTTCTATAATTGAGATAGACCACTTGATTTCGTACCAGTTGTGTATGTCTTGATTGAATTGATCATTGAAGCTTCATTCTGGTCTAAGGACTATTCCACATTTGGTACTCACCCACAACACACAAGACTTTGATTCAATTAATGCTTATCTCATTTGTGTGATTGTACATGTTCAAATGTGATGTGTATGATCAAGTACTTGTTGATCAAACTTAAAAAGATTTTTGAGTGTTTTATATGTTTTTGAAAGTGATTTTATACTTTCTTGTTTTTAGTTTTTGGTCAAAATGCATTTTTGTGTTTTTCTTCAAAAACTGGTTTAGAGGCTGTTTTGCGAGCAGCTCGCGACTTAGAGCTTCCCGCGAAATGTGCTTAAGGGAAATTACAAAGTCACATTTTCGTACAGAAAGTCTCGCTACTGCATTATGAGTATTTCGCGACTAAAATTTTCTTACGAAATGTTTTTAGGCAAAAACTGGAAATTTTTCAAGTTCATATAGAGGCTATCGCGACTGTCTCGCGATTGTGTCGCTACTAAGAGCTTCTTGCAAAAGCTTCAGTGTGTCTCGCGACTAATCTCGCAATTGCCTAACCCACGAAAAACGCGTGTTTCTAGTTTTATATAGCAGATGTGATAGTTTTTCAAATATTTTGCCTTTCCCTCGCACTACCTCTCTTAAACCCCCCTCAACCTAAAACCATTTTTCACTCAAACCCCATCACTCTTAAGCTTATTTTCTGCATTTCCAACTTCAAGGTATGTTTTCTAAAACATTTTCTTCATGTTTTTCTGAGTTTATGCAAAAAGTTAAGTTAGGGTTTTAAATTTTGGGGATTTTTCGAAAATGGGTTGGGGTTCTTATTTTTGCAAAAAGTTTTCCAAATCTTTGATTGGGCTGAGTCCCATTTGTTGTTTGTGTATTTGTGTTGGCCTCTTGTGGCATTCTAAGCATGTATTGAGGCAATTTTCACCATGTTCATGCATTGTTCATAGTTGGAATTCACTATTGCATGCTAAGTGTTTGACAGAATGTCCTAGTGACATTCTTGTGTTGAATTGGTCTCAATTGAGTTCCAGTGCTTGGATTTAGTCATGATTGATCATGTTTACCATGTTTTGGTCAGTGTTTGTGTGTTTTACACACTTTATCCATTTTGTGCCTCAATGCCATGCCATGCACACACTAGGCACACACTTAGGCACCCTCTAAGCACGCCCCATGCAGCACATGCACAGCACAGACACACACATGCACAGTGATTCACTTCATGCATTTTGCTTTTGTTTACATGGTTAAACACTTATAACATGTTGTTTTGTGTTTGTTTGCTCTATTTTGAGTTGGTTTTGCTCTGTTTTAGGTTGCTTTACCTTTATTTTGAACTAACATGTATCTAATCATGTTTTTGTGTTCTGTGTTTGTGTTTTTGCACTTGTTTCTTTTCTGTTCCGTGTTCCTTTGTGTAGATGTCTCCTACTAAGCATGCAACACCTAAGAGATCATCTTCCAAATGTGCCCACACTGATTCTGATAACTTCAGGTCTGCTGAGGCTGATATGAAGTATAATGACTGCTATAAGGATAAAATGATCATCATGGAAAGGGTTGTACAAAAGGAATCACTTGAGGACACTTTCATACTTGAAGTGTTCAAGGATAGGACGTGGACAAAGCTCTTGAACTCGAGTGGAGTTGTGTACTCAGAAATCATCAAAGAGTTCTTTCTCCAATGCCAGTGTAAAAGAAAATCACATAGACTGCTGGGTGAGACACAAAGAGTTTGTCATTACTAGGGAAAGTATTTAGGATTTCTTAGAAGTTTGTCTCCCTCACAGCCAATTATAGTGCAATATGAGGATAGATTGGGTTCTATTGAGGAGATGATAAGGATACTTGGTGATACACTAAAGAAATCATCCATGAACACAATACCATTCACTCCAGAAATGAGGACACTTGCTTATGTGATGATCCACAACCTATATCCGGTCACCAACCTTACCACTTTGTCTGCTCCAAGAATAAAATTTCTGTACGATCTCTTTACTCACAAAGAGATAGATATTTGTGGACATATTTTCCACATTTTGAAGAGGAGAATTGAGAAGCAAAATTCCAGAACAGTTATGCCTTTTCCCTCACTGATTATGGGCTTAATTGCTAAGGCAGAGCTGAGACTTCTGAGTAGTCTCACTGTGGTTCAGTGAGACTATCCTATTGGTGCACACATAGTGACTAGGAGCACAACTCACATCAAAGGCTCCAAAACAGGTGCACATACGATACCACAGGATCGAGTTGAGGAGGAGGGAGGAGATACAGAGGAGGAGATTGATAGATTCACTTCTACCCCAAAGACTTCAACACAACCATCCTCTTTAGCACCAGCTTGAGGACCAGACAGATTTGATCGTCTCCTAGCTAGAATGGATCAGATGTTTACCATGCTAGACTCCCATGTGTAGCACACCGTGACCCAGTTGGCATACGTCTAGGGACAGATCATTGCATTGTCTTCACAGATCGAGGACTTGTCCATGGTGCAGGGATCAGATTCAGAGTCTGATCAGTTCTAGCCTCTTTGGCCATTCTAGTCAAAAAGGGGGAGAAAATTTTGGGGGGAGCTTGCACATTTGAGGGGGAGCAGAGCATAGACATAGCTTAGGCATAGGAACTTTGGTTCATACAAGCGGTTTAGCTTTATTTATGTTTTTGTTTAAACCGTTTCAGTTTTTATAACTCTTGGATAGTTGTTTTTACTGCTTTCTTTTAAAGCTTTAATACTCTGCTTTTATTTTAGTTTATATTCAGTAATTTTTGTTTACCATATTGCTTTGTAGCATTTTTTTTTTTGTACTTTTAAGATATTGCCATTTTTTCTTGAGTACCTCACTCTTGTGCCCTTAGTAGGATTTTGTATCCTAGATGCAAATAATCGCGTATTTTGCATTGGTTGAGTAATTGCATTGCGTGTCCGAATGAGCATTTACCTGCTAAATGTTCATTGTAGTAATTCTTTAATGACTGATCTTGTTTGATCAAGATATGCTTACATGTTTTATTGTGTTTACAAACTTGATCGCATTTTACTTGCTCATATACGTACCATGTATTCAACTTGTCATAAGCTTAATGAAAGTTTTGTTTGTGTACAAGTGTTTCAGGTTACAAGTATATATGTGCAAGTGCTTCACAGCTTCTAGATTAGGTGTGAGTGAGTTTTGCCATTGTTCCCAAACTCACGTTTAAGTCTAGAGTTTGTTTTAGGGGTTTTGTCACAGAATAGTCAAAGGGATTGTAAAGTTGTAATTTACAACCATGTGTTTTGTTGGCTTTAATTTCGTGCCAAATTTGATTGTAACTTTATTCAATCTTTTGTATCCTATATTTATTGTGGGATTTAATTGTACGGATTGTGTGATAGAGAGAGAGAGAGAGAGAGAGAGAGAGAGAGTATGTGAAGACTTAAGCTATTGAAGATTGAAGAGGTTTTCGCGGGTAGCTCGCTACTTAGCATCCTGCGAAGTGATGCATGTGCCCTACACATGACTAGAATGTGAAGAGTCAGTATAGATGGAGATTGCTGTGTTTCACGTGTATCTCGCGGGTAAGGCCTTCCCGAGAGACACCCGCGAAACATTCTGTTTTGCCAGACTGTGCTATTTGATACACACTTTCTGTACCTACACTATATATATCTACATTACCCACAAATGTTGAGGAGTGCTTTAGAGAGAAAAACCATAGCCACAAACCTTGAGAGTTAGAGATTTTAAACCCACAATCCTTTACATAATTGCTTGTGGATTTTCCTCAACTCCTACCTCTCAATTTCCATATCATTGAGAGGTTAATAGCCCAAACATTTACCACACCCTTCAGAGTGTCAAGTGAGGTTTTGGTGCTATTGGGAAGCATTGGAAGAAGCCAAGGATGTCAGATGCAACATGGTGCTTGCTGCGGGATCTAGAGAGCTAGACAAGACACGGTTCTGAGAAGCCTTGTTGGAGTAGGAGCTTGGAGGGCTTAGGTACATCAGGTAAATTAGGCTTGAAGGGTCTCTTGCTAACCCATGTATCCCAACTGATTGTCTAGTGGATCGATTACCGCTTGGAGGGCGGCGGAGAGGTTTTTCACCGAGTTCTTCAGTTTCCTCTTTGATAACACATCGGCGTGTTATCTTGTGTTTGCATCTCTCTTCCCTACTCTTTTATATTCCATTTTATTGCTGTGTTGTCTTGATTATGGATTAGAGTAGCTTGTTTTTTTATCCGCTCGCATTTACACTATTCCGCACTTAGTATTAAGTTAGTGTAAAATCTATCGAGCCGTAACTTTTATTTGGGGCTCTAAATAGCTCTTGTGTTTTTAACACATTTTCGAGCTTTCAAAGGGAGAGTGAGTCTCTCTAAGTCCTAAAGAATTTTCTCTTAACAAAAAAGAAAATTTTAAAGTCAGACTTCCAAAGTTTCTTTAATGTTTAGGGGTAGAGGGGTGTTGAGTTTTAGATTTTCTCCTCTATGTATAGAGGTGTGTTTGCTTAAAATATAAGGTAGGGTTGCTTAGAAAATCAGCAGATACGAATTAGGTAAGGTTTTATCCCTAAAAAATCGAATCTAATAAGTTTGGACTTGAGCTAAAAGTTTCTAGGCTTGTTTTCAAATCTGTGCCAATCGGCACTATGGAAGTGCCAATCGGCGCTTGCCAAGTGCTGATTGGCACTCGTCAATGCTCGGCCTAGTTTCCTTTTCTAGTTCGTTTTGGACTCTTTTTTGGGCATTTTCTAGGCTGGGATTTGTACTTGGACGTTTTTCCAACTTGTATTCCAAATAAAATCTATTTTGACTTGATAATTAAGTCCTTAAAAGAATAATTATCTGAAATATAATTACTTCTAAAAGCCTAATTATTAGCAATTCCCACATTATCAGATTATCCATTTTATTCCTATGCAACCAAACTCATTTTTAATCAAATTCAACAACTAATCACATAGATTATTTAATTAAGTTTAATTATTGACCAATCAAAATTAATTTTAATTAATCACCCGTGACCGGTTTCACACAAATGAAATGTATGTAGACCGTGAAAACTTGATCTCGTGATATCTTTCAATCCGACGACCTGATTTGGGAATTAGACATATTGTTGCCATCGTTAGAATCTCAAGATCATTTTTTTGATACGTGATGAATGATTTAATGCATGAAACGCAGTCATGATTTTTGGGTACTTAATTAGAACGACCATTTCAGTCATCTTCCAAAATTAAATTATGGGTAGAAATGGCAACGGGTCGAGTTTGGGGTGGGTTTTTTTTTATGCCCGAACCGACTTGTGGGCTTGCTCCCGAAACCTGAACCTGTCCCGTTTTATAAATGGGTTTTTTTTTTATTTTTTTTATTTTAAAATTTTTTTAACCCCAAACCTGTCCCGTCAGGGCCCGCCCAGCCATGCCACAATTTGGGCCCAAACTGTGGCCCAAACCCAATAAAAAAAAAGGGCCTAAAGCCTGACCGTGGCCCAATAAAAAAAAAATTATGTTTGCCCAGATTCAAGCAGCTTGAATATGGGCAAACATAATTTTTTTTTTTTTTTTTTAACTAGCAGGAGTATACTTAGGTAGAGAAAATCAAAGAATGAAATTCCCACATACAAAAATAGTTGAAAAATAATAAAGATTTGAACTTTGGTAGAGAAAATCAAAGAATGAAATTGGAAAATTGAAAAGTAAAAAGACCCACCAGGAAATTATGGATGAACAATGACCAAAGATTTATGATTTTGATTTTCCCTTTCAAAATCACAAATACAAACACAAACACAAACACAGAAATCGCAAACACAAAATTTTCAAATTTATGATTTTCCCTTTCAAAATCACAAACACGAACACAAATCCTAACACAAACACAAACACAGAAATCACAAACACAAACACAAACTCACATGATTGAGACGAAATGAACCCAGAAAAAAAAAAGAAAAAGAAAAAGGAAAAGGAAAAGAAAAAAAAAAAAAGATGGAGAACGAGGTGGTTTGGTGGAGAGACATGGAGGGAGCGAGGCCACTGGGTTGAGGCAGTGAAGCGAGGGAATGAATGGGGGTATGGCCGGCGATGGTGATGCAAGGATGAGAGTGAGAGTGCGTGAGGGTGAGGGAAGGGGGGTGGTTGGGTTGAGGAGGCTGAGAGGCGGTTGTGTGTTGAGAGAGAATTGAGAGAAAATGATAGGTTTAGGGTTAGGTTTTTGTTATAAGTCATATATATATGGGTTTTTTTTTTTTTTTTTTTTTTTTTAATTTTACTTTTATACTAAATGGGTCGAGTTTGAGTTCGGGTTCGAGGTGGGTATTGCAAAAACCCAAACCCACTTCGGGTTTTATTTTCAAAACCCATACCCGACCCTATTGTTTATTGGGTCGGGTAAAACCCAACCCATTAGGTCAGGCTAGGCCAGTTCCTGCGGGTCGGGTAATAGTTGCCATCCCTAATTATGGGTGCAAAATTAAGTGTCTACAATGGGTAAGAAAATTTATCAGGGTTTTAGTATATATGGAATAAGAATAAGTTAATCAAGTAACTCATGAACAAGATTGAGCTTGTTAAAGAAAAAAAATGAACCAAGCTTGAACATGTAATCTTGTTTAGTATTGAGCTTTAGCTTAACTCGTATTTGAAATAAAACTAAATAAACAAGTGTAAATTGTTAATACTAGGCTTGATTGGCTTGTTTACAACCCAAAACACGAGAAAGCTTAGTCTAATATAGACATGAGAACAAAACATGAGAAAAACAAGAAGAAAAGGGAGAGTGGGGTGAAGTGAGGATGACAAATTAAGCTTGATCGACAATATGAAGAAGAAGAAGAGGTTGCGGAGGGCGTGATCAGCGATGTGACGACGTGGTGGTGAGCGACATCGACAACAACAAACTGTGAATGGCTTTGACTTTTGTACCGTCCTAGATTTTATTACCAATAGAAAAGTCTGATTTTCACCAGTATTTCAAGTTGTAAGAATCAAGAGCATTTCTATATCAATTGATTGACCGATAGGAGAAATACCGACCATACCGATATGGCATGATATTGATTCCACAGAGATTTTGATTATCTTAAAAAAAAAAAGAGAAGAAGAAATTATACTTTACCACCCTAAACTATACCTCATGTTACATTTTGCACTAAAATTTTCGAAAGCACTTTTTGCACCCTAAACTATGACCCTTGTTACATTTTACACTCTGATATTAAGTTTGTTGTTAACTTGGATGGAAAAATATGGCACCACGTGAAAAGACCTAAGTGCCCATCTTCTCAATGCTTTAAAAACAAAAGATAAATTACACTTTATCACTATAAACTATACTCCTTATTACAATTTTCACCCTAAACTTTGAATTTTCATCCAAGTTAATAGTAAACTTAACGGTAGGGTGTAAAGTGTAATAGGAGTTATAGTTTAGGGTGCAAAACATGCATTCAAAAAATTTAGGGTGCAAAATGTGCATTCGAAAAGTTTAGGGTGTAAAGTGTAACATGAGGTATAGTTTAGGGTGGTAAAGTGTAATTTTCCTTAAAAAAAGAAGTTGGGGTTATAGATATTCTTTTTGAGTATGAAAAGCAAAATCCTGAAGGGATAGACAGATCCACAAGATGTGAAATCTAGGTGATGTTAAGAAATTAATGCTTGATGAGACTAAATTGGTCTACAAAGTGTAAGAGTTGCATACACCATGGCAAAGCTAGGAATTTTCTATTGGGGGGCCAACTAAAAAAATGGGAGAATTGTTTTCATTTGTTTTTTGGGTCTAAAAAAATAAGTTGGCGAAGTATAACTATACCTAGAAAAAATGAAACTTAAAAGAACTGTACATAACTCAAACAAATTAATTTCACCCTACCCCTTGGGGTTGTTGTCCCATTTAATTAGAAGGTTAAGGTTGGGAATTGCCGCAAATACAAGATTGGTGAGGAAAAGGAATTATGCATAGCTTGGTTGGTGTGGTTCCTAGTTAATTAAATTGATAAATTTTGTTGTTGTTGAATAAGCAACTAGGGTTTGAAAGATGAAAATAATGAAGAGAGAGAGAATGAAATATTAATAACAATTCAAAAATGGTAGAAGCTAATTGGGGAGAGAGAGAGAGAGGAAAATTAGACCAACCTCCTTTGTGACTTCACAAAATCACACTCCCCACAAACATTTCAACAAATGACATGACCCTTTAATATTTTTATAAAAGCAACAAATAAGTATATATCCTCTCAAACTTTACTTTCCTAACGAAATACTCCAGTTTTAAATGAAGATTCTTACCCAGAATTATAGGTGAAATGACACTCCCTCCTTAATGTTTGTGGATGAATAACACTTGCCTCTTGAGGTTTGCGTAAATGAGTAGAAATACTTTTTAAAAACTGGTATATTTTGCTAGGGAAGTAACTAATTGAGAGAGAACAGGCTTATTTGTTGTATTATAAAAACCTCAAGGGTAGGATTGTCATTTTATGAAATATTTAGGGGAGTTGTTATTTTGTGAAATTTTGATGGAGGTTGGAGTAATTTATCTTTAAGAAAAAAATTGAGGGAAAGAGCCATTGTGATGAATTTTAGGCTTTTTAAATGAAGAATGAGAAATAAGAGTTTGAAAATCCTCATTTTGAACTATATGTTAATCGGTAAATGTAAGAGAGAGTTCATTTTAAGAATCTGCCCCAGAGTAGAGTTGACCTATAAGGCCAAAAATTAACCCAAAAAAATACCTTTCTACTAGTGTTTCCAAACACATTCTTAATGTTTTCATTTTAAATTATTACTTTTAAAAAAAATATATATATACAGCCGAATTTGTGAACAAATCATTTACAAACATGAAATTGATGAATTTTGTTTTAACTTGTTGTTTAATAAATTTAGATTTAAGAAATTGGTCAATATATTTAACTTAATAAAATTTACCGTGATCATAATCCAAATAATAAGTAGTGAATTTTTTCAAAAAAGAAAAAGCAAAAAAGTGGTGAGTGTGATCTTGGACAGATGTTCGAACACAATAACAAAAAAACAAAAAACTACACCAAAATAAACATGTCACCAAATTAAGTTGTGTCACAACAAGTATCATCATTTTCTTAATTTACTTTTATTTATTTATTTATTTATTTTTTGGGTAGAAAATTTACTTTATTGTTAGAAAGGAGGAAGCTAATCAAGCAATATTATGGACAAGCGTGAACTTGTTCAAATATAGTTAATGTTAAGCTTAAAAGTGTAATTTAGTTTGTTAATATGTTCAAGCTTAATTGGCCATATAGTTTATATAGAATTAAACGAAAAAACCTTGAACATATGATAATCAATTTGGTTCTCGATCATCCCTAATTTATTTTAAATGTTGTTTTACATTTATTTTTTAAAACAAGTGTGTCGTTTCCCAAGGAAACACTTACCATGCATATTTGAATTATACTCCTAAGAAAATTCAACAAACTCCTGAAGAACACACATTTATCCAACCAAATACATACACAATCATAGGTATCATAATCTTCCTCACATATATTTTTGACAATGATGTTATACATCAATGTGGCATCCTCAGGTCATAAAGGTGTTACTAGAATCTTTACTGGTTGAATTGTGGGTGAAATAATCTTTGGTTTCTCGATGAGTGACTAGAATCCTTAGAGCACTAGTATTGGGGGTGTAAAAACTTCTTAGTTACTATTTTACCTCCTAAAACCCTAAAATCATGCTCCATCCGGGTATGTAAACTTAAAACTTTTTCCATCCTTGCTACACTTATTGCTCATGGGGTTGTAAACAAAAATATAATATTTTAATCTCTCACACTCTCTCTCTTCTTGCATATATAATATTTTTATTTTTATTTTTTTATTAGGTAGTTTATATTATCTTATTGAGTTCTATGCTAGGATGTAAGATGTGTTGTAAAATGAGTTGGTAAAATAAATAAAATGATATTTGAGGATATAAAATAGGTTTTTTTTTTTTTTTTTTTTTTTTTTTTTTTTTTTTTTTTTTTGCATTCCAAATGCTAGTGCTCTTAAGTAGTTATCTAGTAGACTTATATTTTCTTAGAGTTTTAGCTTAATTATGTTAGTGTAAGGTTTTAAGAGTCCCCTACACATACTGAGTCTTTATTTAACAATATAGAAAACTGATATGGTTGGATCGAGATAACCTAGAGGGTGTGAGCACGATGTCCCTTTTCAGGATGCTAGTATTGGAGAATTTGTCAAATCCTCGCTACATTTACACGAGTGGCGAAGCAACAAGGACGTATGAACTACTAAGTAATAGGCTTGATCTTTTGAGTAGACATCCCTAATCTTCCCCATGCTCCTAATAATCCAATCTTTGGTTTCACTCGAACACTTTCATAAGCTTAGAACAACTACTTTTAAAGACACTATTGATCCATTTGATCAGGTGGGGGCATAGGTTGAGAAGATGGAAAGGCAATTCACTACCATGGGATGCACGGGTGAGTAATATTGTGTGAATTTTGTTGCAATAATGTGAGGGAAATGCTAACATATGGTGGGATATGGGACGAAGATTGTTGAATGAGGTTGATAAACACGCTACATGGGAGGCATGTTATGATCTTTACTTATAGCATTAAGGACTGGTTGGAATTAGAATTGTTGAAACTCAAACTTGGGAACAGGAAACTTACAAAATATGAGGTAATAAGATTCACTGAGTTAGTACAATATGCCCCTCATATTGATGTAGATATAGCTAGTAAATGTCGTAGATTGCTTGAGAGTTTTTGAGAGATACGATATTAGACCACGACTTATTCCTGTAATGTTGAGAGATTTCCATGAACTAGTTGATTGATCTATGGTTGATATGGAATATTACCACAACCGACCATGTCATCATGGACAATAATGAACAGATTGAAAGCCCAACCTGTGTCCTTGCCCAAATTAATCAGATATGCCAATGACAACACCACCAAGTAGGGCTCAAGAACATGGGCTGGGGTAAGTGAGCACCAAAGCTCGAACCTAAAGCCCATGCAGAAATGTCGAGATTAAAGGACTTGATAACCCTGAAATAATGGGATCCAAGAAGTGATAGTTTGATGATCCTAATCTTCAGTTCAATCAATTTAAAAACATAAATTATTCAAAAGGAAGCAAAAACTTATGGATTACATTTGGTCAAATTCTAATATTAGTCATTTTGTTTTCCTTTTCAACGAAAATACTTGGCCTTTACTATCCGAGCTAGAATCATGGCTACCCATGTGGTTTTCTAAATTGCATCTCAAAATAGTGTATAGGCATTCTTTAGAAAAGCTTTTTATCTGTTTGAGGAACTGTGTTTTGAGGCCTTTTCCTTCTTATGCTGGGGTCTTCGATTATTTAAGTCCTTAAATGTTTTACAATTGCCTATAAGGAACATTTCTGACTTCTGTATGTAGTCTGGTTCCTTGGTATATAATCACCAAACTTTTTAAGTAAGTATTAGGTTTCATTAATGACCTAAGTGTTTAAACAAGTTTTCATTGTAAAAGAAATCCCTGCCATTGTCATGGGGTCCTTGTTGCTAGACCACATTAAAAAGCAAGCATCTTCTTTTCTACAAGAGAAATACAAAAATGCTAGGCTGGCCTTCACAGACGTTACTGAAGCTGAACTGTAAGTCTAGCTCTCTCTTTTTTTCTTTTTATTAAACAATAGGTAAGATTATGTTCCTCAACACTAAAAGAAGAATGTGGTGCGAAATGCGTGACTAATTACCAAAATTGCTTTTAAGTTACCTTATAAAATGTTGATTGGTTATAAATCCTAATTTTCTAGTATGGAACGAATGAAATCGCAACAATAACTCAGATACAATTTTCACTTTATTTAATTAGGCTTTCGTTAAGTGCATTTGATAAATTTAGCATTAAAAAAAAAAAATGAAGAGAGAGAGAGAGAGAGAGAGAGAGAGAGAGTATGGACCATTATGCATAAAAGGGTTAAATTTGTTGCCAATGGAATGATTTTTCTATATTTTTAGTTTGTTAGCTTCCCAATTGCCATCCATTAAACGGTTTCCCTTGTTTATTGTATAGAACAAAATAGATAAAATTTTATTTTAAGTTACTATCTGCTGCTTTTACAATAACTTATATAAGATTGATGCTCTTATATAAAGGTTGGTTGAAGAAGCAACAAATAATGATCCATGTAGCCTTGATGCTAGAATAATGACTAGAATAGCTGAAGCATCTCTCGAGATAGATGATTATTGGAGAATTGTTGATATTCTTCACAACAGGTAAATTTTGCGTGCTTTTGGCTAAAAGAGTTCAATTTAATAAAAATTACAACATTTAATGTGTTTAATTATTCACATGCATGCATACTTTTTATTAGTGATACGTAAGCATTGCAGGTTGTCTAGTAATGATTGGAAGCGATGGAGGCAATCCTACAAATCACTGGTGCTTCTTGGGTTCTTACTAACCCATGGTCCTGAAGAATTTGCTGAAGAATTTCAATGTGATACTGATGTTATTCAAGAGCTCGGAACATTTAAACACATAGATGAAAAGGGGTAATTAAAATGTGTAAATGTCGCATTACCATATGCTTTCTTTTATTATTTTAACCCTATTTCGTTGTGATTGATGTTAGGTTCAACTGGGGAATAAGCATGCAAAAGAAATCAGACGAAATACTTAAACTTTTGGGAGGAGGAGAGACACTCAAACAGGCACGATTGAAAGCCCTCAAAGTAACAAAAGAAATCCAAGGATTTGGAGGTTCAATGGGTTATCCTTCGTCCTCTACTCCTTCCACAACCACTCCTTCCTCATCGTCCTCGGAAGCATCAAGATTTTCATCATTTCTCTCATGTTCTACCACAAGTCCCACGTGGAATTATATAAATGAGCTAGACAAGCATCAACTGTATACACCCAAAAAAGAAGTGCTGGGAAGTAATTCACAAGGAGGTATACATGATGAGGAAAATCCTATTTTCCCAGCTGCAAACAAAAATTCCGAAGGATCACACCTGTGGTATAGCCCTCGGATTCAAGAAACGGGTTCTTTACTTGATTCTGAGGATGAGGAAGATGAAAAAAAGGATGGTTTTATGAGTGGAATTTGCTCGAAGCTTGTTGGAAGTAGTCCTTCAAGAGGTAATCACGAAAAGGTTGGATTTAGGAGTGTTTCTGATGCCGGAAGGATGACAAAGAAAAGGTTTGATCGTCAGCATTCGCTTTGGTATTGATAGGGTCATGTAAATACAAGTTTTTGCTTTGGATTTGACTTTTTTCTTTTTTTTTGATAAACGCTTTGGATTTGACTTATTTTCGTGTATATGTAAGTGTTACCAACCATAAGAGTATGATTTTGCAATAAACATATTTGGACAAATTATGGAACAGCAATTCTAATTGCGATTTCTTCTCTCACCCACTAAATTTTCACTGTCCTGGCATATGAAGGGACCAAATTTTCCTCCCCTTGCCCAATAATTTAGGGTTTGAACTCAAATAATATGTTCTGATACCATAATAAATTAATGTTGTTTCAAAATTTAAGTTTTAAAATGGTAAAAATGTTATGAATATAGTATTTTTCTTTAAGATAAAAGTGATTTTAAGGATCTTACAGCTACACAACATATATAAACTAATGTTTCATTAATAACAAAAAAAGAAGTAGAGTAATTTACACTTATTTATTTAATTGTTAAAATATAATTCATTGACACGTTAATTTGTAAATTTTGTAGTATGTTTATTATTTTTGTTTAAAAATAATTAATTTAATTATATAACTATTATTCTACAAGTCAATTTGATCAATGTGATATCTCTACAAGTTAGCTTTACCTTTTTTCTTTTTTTCTTCCTTTCTTAATATGAATGAGCAGCTTCATTTCAAAATGTAAATAGATTACATAATTTCAATACAAAGAGCACTCCAGTCCTGCAAGGTTGCAGAAAATCAGCACAAGACACAAACTAGCTTGAGTCTCTCAAATACAGTAAACATAAACAACCAATGAACTACTAACAAGAACTTTTCAGAAAGAGAAGCAACGACCTAGGCTTTCACGCTAGCTTTTGTGGCTAGCCACTTCTCAAACCCAACACTAATAAGTTCAAAAATTAAAACCCTAATTTCAAAAGAAAAAGATGACACAAGAAATCCTTAAGAAAACTTTGCCAAAGCCAAGAAGTCTTTCACTCTCCAATTTCCTTACACTTTAAGATTTTTCCACCTAAACACAAGGATCACGAGCCATGTATTGGAGTGTTGTTGTCAAATCATAGAGGCTAAGCAAAATCTTCAAGAAGCCTTTAAGCAATCAAGAGATTGGTTTAGAGGTTAGCGTATCAACTGATGGCATCAAAAAGCTATGAAGGAACAAGGTTGGAGCCAGCAGTACTGCAAGCTTGAGCGAGAAGCTCAGGTACTGTGTCTATTTACTTGTACGAGAAATCTTTGGACAAAATGGGCTTCTGTCCTTTTTGGGCAAATTAATTAGCTTTTTGCTATTATTCCCAAACTAAAAAGGGAAATACCTCTCTTTTGAAAATCGAGTTTTTCAAAATCGATTTAAGCCCTATAGTGACGTTTTCAAAGACCTATAATGACGTTTATAAAGACCTATAGTGACGTTTTGTAACTTGATATCCATGAAATCGAGTTATAGGCAATAAAATTGCCTATAACTTGATTTTTTGGATATCAAGTTATAAAACGTCACTATAAGTTCTTAAAATGTCACTATAGGTCCTTAAAAAGGTCACTATAGGGCTCTAGAATTTTTTTTTTTTTAAACTCGATTTTGAGAAACTCAATTTTCAAAAGAGGGGCATTTCCCTATTTAGTTTGGGAAGAAGGGCAAAAGGCTAATTAATTTGCCCAAAAAGAGCAGAAGCCCATTTTGTCCCGTAAGTTAGTTTGTACCGCAACAATCTTTATAGTAGATTTGATGAGTTAGGTTTGTCCCTAGAGCGTTTTTCCCAATTAGGCTTTCACTTCCTATGTGATTCCTGGTAGTTGTGTGTGAGAGTTGTTTTGTGATAATTGATTATTTATTTTATCCATATTGCACTTGAATTTGATTAATTAATTATCCGGATACATCAAAATTAATAAAATTGGTAGTATAGCTTAGGAGTCTAAACAACACTTTTCAATTCCTAGCCCATCTTAGAGCATTCACATCAGTTTATCTTTTTTTTTTTTTTTTTTTTTGGGTTTATTTTAGCATAAGACATACATTTTCTATTCTACACTCCATTTTATTTAACTAATCATTTATTATTATTATTATTTTTACCTTTATTTTCTCTGGTTCTCTCCATCTCTTAGGTCTCTTTGTTTTCTTTGTTCTCTCTATTCTCTCTCATCTCAATTGTCTCTCTCCTCTTAGCTCTTTGCTCTCTTCATTCTCTCATCTTTCAACTCCCTCATCTCAAACGTTTCTCTCCTCTATGCTCTTTTTCATCGCCATTGTCGTCCCCCCTCTCTCTCAATTTGACCCACCATCAAACCCATCACTGTCCTGTACCTTTTTCTTGATCTGACCCAGCACAACTTTCCTCTTTTTCGATCTGATTGGCAACACCACAGAATCATAGGTTTTTTGGGTTGATAACTTTTATCGTTGATCTCACCCATGACCCGAACATGGGTTTTTTAGGTTGAGGTGAAATAGGTCGAGATGATTTTGGGTTGAGGCAAAAATTCTTTTGCATTTTTATATATTTTGGGTTGATTTTTTTTTTTTTTTTTTTTTTTTTTGATTTTGGTTTAATTTTCTATTGATTTTGAGTCGATTTTGTGATCAAACTATAAGGTGTTGTGATGGGTTGTGGTGGTGTTGGTGGATAGTGCTATGTTGCAGTGGTGGTTGGACAATAGTGGGTGGTTGATTGGTTTTGTTTGGGAGAGAGAGAGAGAGAGAGAGAGAGAGAGAGAGAGAGAGAGAGAGAGAGAGAGAGAGAGAGAGAGAGAGAGAGAGAGAGAGAGAGAGAGAGAGAATATAAAAGAATGAAATACATTGCTACTGTAGTGAAAGCACAAATAGTGTAAAACAATATAGTTTGTTTAGACCCCCAATTTTAAAACACGACTTAATTGCTTTTACTCTAACTTATGTAAGTGCAAAACAAGAGTAAATGATATGCAATAACCGGAACTACTCTCTAAGCTAGAACCGCAAGCAAGCAATAATAAATATAAAGTTTAAAGAGTAAGGGAAGAGAGATGCAAACACAAAAGAACACCAAGACGTGTTATCAAAGAGGAAACCGAAAAACTCGGCGAAAAACCTCTTTGCGGCCCTCCAAGTCGAAATGATCCATTAGTGAATAAGTTGGAGTACAAGGATACCAAAAAGACCTTTCAAGCCTAATCTACTCAAAGTACTTGAGCCCTCCAAGCTCTAGTTACCAACAGACTTCTCAGAATCTTGTCTTTACTAGCTTCTCGAATTGAGCAATATCGCCTGATTGCATCTGCCAAGCCTCACCAGCTTATTTTGGCAAATCTCCAATGCTTCCCAAGCTCCAAATCACTTTCTACACTCTAAATAGGTGTGGATTGTGTTTGGGTACAAATCTCATCTCAAGAAATAACAATGGGAGAGGGAAAAGAGAAGAGATTACAAGGATTTTTCTATTAAGGATGAGTAGCTATCTCTAATAAGGTAGGTGTGTTGTAGAAACCTTTTTAGGGTTTTCTTCTAAATAGCCTCCTTACAATTTTGTGGGTAAAAGGGTATATATAGTATGGTGAAGGGTATAAGAGTCACACTTAAAATCCCAACTGTCAGTGCATTTCGTGGGTCATCTCGCTAGTTGGCCAAGTTGCGAGATGAGTCGTGAAACATGCTAACTCTTTAGCTTCCGGCATATGCTTGTCATTTGACACTCGCGGGTTGCAACACTCGCGGGTTGCACCACTCGAAAGCCAAGTCGTGAGATCAACTTCTTGAGCAAATTTTCATCACTTAAGACTAAACTCAATACAATTAAATTCCACAAAATACAAGGAAATAAATTAATACAATTACAACATTTTTTGTTATAGAATAAAGCCAACATAAATGTTATGTGAAAAACCATAACTTAACATGTAGCAATTGTGTAAATTTTCACAATTTTATACTAACTAATGTGGAAGAATTTTGGGGTTAAATATGCAAAATTGGACACATTTTATATTTTACATTCAATGATACAAGTGTTCTTATTACTTACATCTTGCGAAAAAAACTCCTACTTAGCTATTAACTAACATGGCCATAGATTCATAAATATCACAAATGTGTGATATGCAAATTTGTTTGAAATTTTTAGCCTAACACCCTTTGGCTCTGCTCTCAAGTCCTCTTACTATGGAAGCAGGTCAAACATATGCCCTTGTTACAAGTTTCACTGTGTGCTTCATTTGATGCGTGTATATAAATTTTAAAATGCCTCATTGGACTTGTTGGGCTTTTAACTATTTTTGTGATGGTCTACAAAGCCCGACCTAATTAAGCTACTGTCAATAAAATTTAAAGATACAATGAATCGTTTTTTGGTGCATGCAGGATGCAAACCCAAGTTTCTTATTTGAAAACTAAAAAAAGAAAAAAGAAAAACAAAGAAGAAGTTATAAATGATTATATTAATAGGAAAATCCCATACTCCATACTCTACAAAAGATTCGGCAGGTTGGTTCATTTTTAATCTCTAGATATCCAAGCAAATACTTTTCAGATGCCAGACCTAATTTTGGCTCGGCTGAAAGTCTTGCAATCATTCCTCATTTCCTCCCTTCTAAATTCCCGGCAAAAATTAGGTGACTGCAAAAAGAAATATAAATGCAAGGCAATGACTTTGACTTATACATGGAATTATGAATGGTAAGCATGTTTGCAGCATATAATGCATACATAATTTGACTGACACGAAAGTATAGAGTTGAGCTGTTTTATTTTTTTTTATTTTTTTTTTTAGTAAACAGTAATGCTTATTAGAATACACACAAAAAAGTAATACTATTGTTTTAAACCGGGTTTATAATATATTACATAACTAATGTACAATTACAAAAATGGCCTAACCTTTATAATTGTAGACTGTGATTATAAACAGTTGACACTAAATATACACAACCAATGTGGAATAAACATTTTTTTTTTTAGTAAACAGTAATACCTATTGAAATACACAAAAATAGCAATATTAGTATTTTAAACCGGGTTTAAACCAGTTGAAGTCCGGAATTATAAACAGAGTTGAGCTGTTATGAGTGTGATTAAGGTAACCAAATTAAATAAAACTCAACCAAAAAGACCAGCTCAAAGTTTCAAACCAAACACTAACATTATTAAATCATTGAATATGGTCATTTTTCTGTTCCTGGGTCTTTGTTAATCCCTTTCATAATATATATGCTAGTGTCTGGTGTATTGTCGCTATAGTTCTTTTGCGCGGAGTCATATCATATCTGTTAGAACTTAGAAGAAGTGGGTTATGCATTGTCTTTTTCGCTTGATGACAAGCGACGTTGCAATTTGCAACTCAACTTCTATACAGGGAACTTTATGGCTAGATTCAAGTTAAATAACCTTAGTGTAATTTAATAATTATTGGATTGGATGTGTTGTTCAATAAATCCGGTGTTAGATTTTTTAATTTTAAATAAAGAAGTGGTATCCTAGCTTTACTAACTAATTCACTTTATGCTCATGAGATAGCTCAGAAACCCCATGAGTTGTTAGATTTTTTTTGTCTACTGATACCCATTCATGCTCGTATATATCATGATCAGAAATTAATAACTATCTCATCAATAAATCTTCAAAGTTCAAGTTAAACTACTTTAAAATAATATACAAAAAATTATTTATTGATCGAATGGTAAAATAAATTTAATTAATATGACAAGGAAACTTATAAAATATTAATCCAGCAAAAATTATTAAGTGATGCAAAATTTATATATATAAATACACATGTGAATCCTACATAGTGTGAGAGGGTATTGATCTCATGAGACCATCTTATAAGACTATATTAATGGGAGGTTTGACTTACCTTTAGTACTTTTTTAATTTGACATTTCCTATTATTTTAAATATACATTGATAAATAGTTGTGGGTTTTAATTTCCATATTTTATTTAGTTAGTGGGTAATGTTATAGTTTCTCATTAAAATGAAAATGAGATTTTAGTTAAAAAAGTATTGGATGTAAACCAAACTCTTTAATGAAAATATGGAAAAGGGGTGGGTGAAAGACAAGAAAAGGTTAGGCAGCCCTGCTTTCCAAAATAGGGCCTTCTACAAAATCGGAGTTGGGAAAACTAAACTGAAAATTTATAAGAGTACAAACCCTTGAAGAAATAAAAAACAAGGCTGAAAATTTATCTAATCAATATGTGTGAAGATTTTACGGGAAAAAAGAGCAGTGCTAATGATGGTCAAGGTTATTGCTGATCATTGTTTGAGGTGTACTACAATTTGTAGGAAAAAGTTTGATGTAATGGATTCTAGGATGTTGGTTGGAAGTAACTTTTTTTACCAATCAAGGTAAAGATAACTTTTTCAATAAAAAAAAAAGGGTAAAGACAACTTTCCTAACAAGCCAAGTTTGCCAATTTAGAATAAAAACTAAGGAAGTCAATTTCATACTGTACCGGCTCAGTATATACTGTACCGGCTAGTAATTCGGTACAAATAATCCCTTTATTTCGTACTAGAAAAAATATCGGCCGTATCGGCGAAATCCAACTGTTTCGGTCGGTAAATAGATACTGGGCCGAAACACGAAATGCTTTCTTTCTTTTTTTCCTTTTTTTTTTTTTTGTTGGTAATTTTGGTAGTTTTTTAAGAGCAAGATGGTGCAAATCTGAGTAAGCTAAGAAAACCCAGCCAAAAAAAAGAGAAAAATGAAAGAAAAATGCACCATAACTTTGCAAAATGAAGTTAGAATCACCTCATGCACTCACCGTCTCTTTTTTCACTGAAGCCAACGGCCTCTCATTGAATCTTAAGTGGTGATGGATGGTGGCAGTGTGGCACTTGAGAGAGGAGATGAAACTAGAGAGAGAGAGGTCAGGTGAAAGTGAAACTAAAACTAAAGGAGATAGATCAGAAGTAAAAATAAATAAATGAATGAACTTTGAAAACTGAAGAGTTAAGTTTAAACGTGCGAAGATAAAGCATTCTTGGAAATTGGAGGTAAGTGTCAGGTGACTAGGACAGGCTTGTGATGTGGGGAGAAAAAAAGAAAACAAAATGGGAAGAGCTATCAATTAGGCCTGCCTGTGAAGCATTAAAAAAAAAAAAAAAGAGAGAGGTGTGAAAGAAAATTAATTGAAGGTGATAAAAACGAGGGAAGGAGCAATTAGATATATATATATATATATATATTAATAATAATAAAAGATACTAAAAATAGTGGAAGAGAACAAAAACTAAAAAAAGTGGTAACAAATGTTGGCAGGTATTTCAGACTTGGCTGGAATGTGTTGTAATAGGACTGTTCATGCTGGTCTCACTTCCAGTGTGGGATAGCTTTTGTCTGTTTGTCATTTCCTCTTAACCAAAAAAAATGTTGGCAGGTATACCTTGGCTTGTACATGTGCAACAACTTCGGATTTGAGTAAAAAAGAGATCTAGAATTTTCCTTATAATTTTTTTTTATATGTCTAGTCAATTAAACAAAAATTCACATTTATTGTTAGTTATATATATATATATATTAAATATATAAAATAGTGGTAAACCCGAAACGGTACACCGATATTGACTGGTATCCGAAATATATCATATCGATGGCTAAATCGGTACACCCTTCGGTATGGTATTGATTCCCTTGATAAAAACTCATCTCTAATGGATCCCACGTAATTAGTTTAAAAAAGAGAAACGCAAAATTATAGAAATTTTCTTTAAACTAGGGGTCAGTTTAGAATCCGCTTATTTTACTGAAACTGAAAGCTCTTTGCTGAAAGTATTGTAAATAAAGGTAAAAGTTAGTTAAAATAGTACAGTGAGACTTATGAATAGTACTAAAAAAAGCAATGGAACCCATGAATAGTAACAAAAATAAGTTAAATAGTAAAATAAGTTGGCAAAGTTAATTATGCCAAACAGGCACTAGGAAGTAGGAACCAACTAGAACAGAAGTTTGGAAAATGTTAAAAAGAAAAATGAAAGATAACGTGAGCAGCAAGATTCGAACTTGCGTGGGCAGAGCCCACATGATTTCTAGTCATGCTTGATAACCACTCTGGTAGGGGTGTGCAGCCAACCCACCAACCTGCCAAAACCGACCTAACCTAACCCGACCCACCAGGTTGGGTCGGTTTTTAGGGCTTGGTGGGTTGGGTTGGGTTGGTTTACAAAATTTTTTTTTATAGCGGATCGGGTTGGGTTTGGGTCAAAAAATTCTAAACCCGCCAAACCCAACCCAATCCACCCATATATTTAATATATATATTTAAAATATATTATATAATTAATAAAAATTTTAAAATAACTAGTTTTTCCTATCTTATATAAAAGCCAATTAGTTCACACAAACCTTAGTAAATTACTATTGTTGTTTAGTAATTAATGTTGTTTGCCTTTAAAGAATTACATTGATACTAATCTTAGGTTTTTTTAATATATTTATATTTATATTTTTTTCTACTCAATTTAATAATAATAATAATAAATTAGTCCAACCTATGGGTTCAACCCGACCCAACCCAACCCATGTGGGTTGGATTTATGTGATAAGTTGGGTTGGGTTGGGTTGGATTTTTTTTTACCCAACCCAACCCGACCCATGCACACCCCTACACTCCAGCATGCCCACTTCATGCCAGTTAGTACATCAAATCATATTTAACAGAAATTGGATACGTATTAGCTGTTAATCTCTCATTTGTTGTCTGATATATGATATAGTTTTCATAATAACCTTTTCTTGTCACTCAAAAAAAAAAAAAAAAATTGTTATCCAGCCATTTCTTTATGTGTCTTTTCCATTTTCAATTTAGATTATCTATATTAGGGAGAAATTACACTTTACTATCTTAAGTTATACATCAGATTACACTTTGCACCCTAAACTATTCGAACACACACTTTGCACCCTAAAATATCACACTTATCATACTTTGCACCCCAGTGTTACTTTTGCTGTTATTTTTAACGGAATTTTACTACACCTGACAAGCACATGCATTTTACTTAGGTGGAACAAACTTAAAAGACTAAAACACCCTTCTAGTATTTATTATTATTATTATTATTATTTGGTGTTTTTGTCAAACTTCTCATAAGTAGTATTACTTGCGTGTCACCCTTTAGTTACTGGTTCCACCACAAACTAACAAATAGGTAGTAGGAATAGTCACTCACTAGCTCTCCACCACATACTGATAAACACTAAATTACCCATATGCACAAAACGCCCATTTCATAGTGCTGACTAAACAATACCCATATGCAAATCACCCAGGAAAGTAGAATGAAAAGCGAATCTTGAAGCTAAATATTTTGGTTCATTGTTATCATCCACAGCTCTGAAGCATCATCAACTATTTACAAAAACATCATCTCAGCACATAAAAATACTCTAATTGATCTCAAATCTCAACCTCCAAAGCAACGACAGGGTCTTTTCTTAAATTCATCTTTGCTCTTGGCTTGCAATATGTAATGGAGAGAGATAGCTAAGCTTAGAAATTAGAAATGAGTGATGAATAGGGAAATAATTGAGGAGGGATGGTGTTGCGGTGGTGGAGAGATGGCAAAGGGACGGTGGAGCAGTGGTGGAGCAGAAGCAATTTCCGAATTGGGAATTTAGGGTTTACAAGAATCTGAATTTGGGGAAGATGCTAGCACGCACGACACAAGGAGAGAGATGTGGAAAAAATTGGCTTTTGTTTTAATTGATTTTGAAGAAGGGTGTTTCAATCTTTTAAGTTTGTTCCACCTAAGCAAAATGCATGTGTTTGTCACGTGCAGTAGTAGTGTTTCGTTAAAAATAACAACAAAAATAACACCGGGGTGCAAAGTGTGATAAGTGTGATAGTTTAGGGTGCAAAGTATAATCTAATGTATAATTTAGGGTGGTAAAGTGTAATTTCTCCCTATATTAGTCTTCATTCTAGCTTCTTACCATTCTAGCAGCAAATCAAATTCAAAATAATAGTATGTCATTTTGATGATAGGAACCATGGTTTTAAGAACTAAAACGGTCAAAAAACCGAAAAAGAGACTGGTTCCTTATTTTTACTAATTCTTGATCAATGTTTTCTTGTTTTGATTGATTTTTTACTAGTTTTCCCGGTTTAAGACTTCTTATAGTTGTTAATAAAGCTCTGATCTGCGTAGTAAATATCCTATGTGGGACTCATTAGACACCTACACAACACACACTTAGACAATATACAAATCAAATTGTGGGTGCCACAATCTCCCCCACTTAAATCCCTAACACCTTTGTTGGGTCCCACTTTGAGGGGGTATTTTCCTTGAGCCCACATTGGGGTACCAGACCAGTTTTGTTACATATATACCATATGTAACGACCTAAGGAAAAACGCTAATTACATTTGTGCTATACCTCTACAGATTTAGTCACAATTGCAGCTCCTTATGGTTATTAATAAAGCTTAGGTGTACCCAATAAATGCCTGATGTGGGACTCATTACACACCCATACAACACACACTTAGACAATATCCAAATTAGATTTGGGGCATCACACTAAGAGCCAAAAGGCTCTTGCCTTTTGACCCTTTAGGAGAATCATATTTGGCATTGGCATAAAGTAATATAGTAAGGAAAGTTTACATCGTTTACTATTTTGGTTTAAAGAAACGCTTTTGAAAGAGTATTCAGAACATAAACTCCCTATAAATGCTTCTTTTTTTTCTCTAATTTTCAACCATAAATTACTAATGCTTTTAGAGTTTTCTCTTCTTGTTTCCATAGTTTTGATCCCTTTTAATCCAATATGCCCAAACTATGGTGGTGATGTGAGAGACCACGCCCCTGGCCCAAACCTAAAGAAGGTTTTGGCATAACTCACACGAATAAGTGGAGTCATGTTATTGCCTCTCAAGAGAGAGTACAGCTACTACAGATGTTATCAAGCCCCCTAGATTAAGGGTTTACTTGGAGTTGCAACTTATTTAATTGGAAAAATAAGAAAATCAAATTAAAAAGTGCATCGTTCTTATTGATAAATTGAAAATGTACATTTCTTTGATAATAACTAGAAAATTACGTGGCTTTGGTCCTAGATACAATCTAAAACAAAAATCCAAAGTTTCAATTCCTAGTTACAATCTAAAAAATAGAATATTACAAGAAAAATCCTAATCTACTAACCCTAGATCTAAGTTTAAAGGCTAGGTTACAAGACTGTGAAGGTTTTAGGCACCAAACATGCTTGGTGAAACTAGTCTTCTACACTATAGTGGCCAATGATCATATCATATTATTCAAGAATTTGTATCATCCAAGAACATATGATTGTAAAGAGATTGAAACAAACATTGATGATGAAACCTTATTCTAGGCATGCAAAAAGTTAATATTGAAAGACATGGTGAATATGGTGTGATATATGACAAACCCTAATCTAGAGCATGTGAACATGTTATTGAGTTCTTAGCCTAGAATTAAATTAGAGACTAAGATTAATTCATAGATCCAAATAGATTTTGAAAACAATTTTTATTTTGAAAAAGAGCTTGAGATTTGTAAAGAGATTTAATTTTAAAAAGAAGTTTTGGTTTTGAAACATATTTTATTCTTGAAACTAAAACAAAAAATTATTTTTATCATAAGGGCAGCAAACTATTTTGATACAGGAAAATATTTTAAGCAGAAAGTTAATTTAAAACAGTGCAAATTTTTTCAATGCAAAAAACCAGTGCTGATTTATGTATAAAATAGTGCAGAAAAATAGTGATGAATAGTGCAGAAAAATAATGTTCTAAAAAATAGATCTTTTTAGCAAATTGAATCTATGAACCAAAGTTTAATCAACAAAATAATCATAGATCTAGGGTGCAAGAACATGTGATTTTAGTATTTTAAATCAAAAGCATGGAAACACGTTCATAACCAGGAAAAACCATAATTCTAAACATGTGAACATAATATTTGAATTAAAAACCCTAGAAACACAAAAACTATGAAAAGCTAAGCAAAACCTAGATCTAGAATGCTATAAAAACAAGAACTAACTAAGAACATGAAAATAAAGCATGCTTGAATCTAAAAGCTAGAGCATAGTAAAAAACGAAGAGGTTTAGAAACCTTACCTACATGCACCAATACTCCTGAACACTCTAAGCAAGAAAACTCCTCTAGAGCAGGATTTGTAAGTAGGAAGTTGGTAGCTTGAGACCAAGAGGTCCAAGCTATCCCTTCTAGTGAATTGAGATCAGAAGGTTTAAGACACCAAAGCACCTCCCTACTACTAACTCTAGAAAATAGGGACCACAACTTTCTAGAGGGAAATTCGTGAATAGGAAGTTGGTAGCTTGAGACCAGGAGGTCCAAACTATCATTTATAGTGAATTGAGGCCAATAGGTCTAAGACACTAAAGGCATTTTCCTACTACTAAGTACTAACTCCACAGAAAGAGAGAGAGAGAGAGAGATCAATTTACTAGGAAGTTCTAAGATTTTAGAGTGCCTTGAACTAATATTAGAGGGGGGTATTTGTATTGGATGCTGTGGGGTTTAGAATGAGACTTTTTCAATGTGAGATTATAAAAATTCTGACTTTGGAGCATTTAAATAAGAGTTTGAGGGAGTGGGGAGCAAGCAAAAGAGTTAAAAGTTCGGTTTTTTTAGTAGCTTCCTATAACAACCAGTAGGGTCAATTTCAAAAAATCATATCTCACTTGTTTCTTAAAGAAAAATAAGTTCATTTTTGTGCTCAAATTGAAACCATGGATGTCTAGTTTCCAAAAAAAATGACCTTACCCAAAAATTCACAGTGATTTGAGGGATATTCACAAAATAGTGAGCATATGTCATTTATTGGAGAAGAGTTTCAGCTCAATTATCATTAATAGCTCCCAAAGTAACTATCTTTTACCATAAACTAGCTTGTAATCTCATGCATATGCATGGATATACTTAAAAGATACATAGTATAATTCTTACATATATAATTTAAATATTATTGATAGTCATTCTTATAGTTTTTTTTTTTAACTCTTTAAAAAGTCTTGTAAGAATGTTATTAGGCAGAAAATGTAAATTGTCCATTTTTTTAAATATTTTTATGCTCATTAATTCTAGAATCTTTGATTTATCTTTGATTTTTATACATAATAACTCACTTGAATGGATGTTTATGATATGGTCCCACATTTGATTCCAAAATTAAGAAATAAAACTCTCTCTAAATATAAATATTTTAGGATACATGGTGCAAAATTGGACTTCAATTATAGAATCTAATTGGATTTTCTCTAATTTTTACCTATATATATAAATGACTTATAAAATTTGAATTGTTTTTAGTTATACAAAAAAAATGGCTCATAAATATAAAATCATTCAAACTCTCTCTTCCTCTAATTTTATATATAGTGTTGAATATATGATTATGTTTTTTTATGATTTATTTAGATTGGACTTCTCGTTTTCTACACTAAATTAACTCATTTAGCACAAAAATTAAAAAAACTTTGATTAGATGGGACACGTGATGTAAAATTAAGTTCTAATTGAAATCCAATTTTTACACTGAATTAACTAACTTGGCGCAAAATTTAAATTTTTTGATTAGATGGGATACGTGGTGCAAAATTAGACTCTAATTGAATTCCAATTTGAAATTTAAATAAATTTTCTCTCAGTTTTACCTATTAATATATATATATATATATATATAACTTGTAAACTTGAATTGTTTTTAGTTCTACAAAAAAAAAAAAAAAAATCATAAATATAAAATCATTCAAAAATTTTTTTTTTTTTTTTTTTTTTTTTTTTTTTTTTTTTATGATTTACCTATATTGGACTCCTTGTTTTTTTACACTAAATTAACTCTTCTGGCACAAAAATTAAAAAACTTAGATTAGATGGGACACATGTCGCAAAATTAAACTTAAATTGAAATCCAATTTTTACATTAAATTATCTCACTTGACACTAAAATTAAAAAAATTTAGATTAGTTGGGACACGTGGCACAAAATTAGACTCTAATTGAATTCCAATTTGAAATCTAATTGGATTTTCTCTCAGCTTTACCTATTATTATATATATATATATAGATATACAGATATATAGATAAGCCCCAATTAACTTCCTTCCACAATTTTTGTGCCTCAATTATCATTAAATCATCCCTTTACTAGAGTAATTTCACCAAAAAATATAGGTTATCATTATCATTTTGACAATCAGATTGAATTATGCACATGCAACTCTATGATAAATCATATCCTTCACCAATTGTGTTATGACACGTCATTAAATTTAACTTGGAATAAAAACAGACCAATTAGAATTAATAGTTCATAAGCACACATAGTTAGAACGAGTGCACATTAACCATTAAAGCTTGATTACATGATATTTTTCAATCAATCTGGTAGTTCATTTAAAGCTCTTTAATTGTCATTTTGATTGTGATGATTTCAAAATTTATGTCATAAAATGCAATTTGAAATCAAATGATCAAAATCATAGTTTTACCCCTATGATGTAATTTGATGATGATATACACAAAAGATACAAATAATGTGAAATGGAAGTTGCAAAATGGGGTGTCAGCAGGTGAATAACTAAGAGACCAATTAAAAATGCTACAAAGTAACACATATATGGGAGAACTAAGCATTACAATGTAATCGGTAACCCCTTTCATCATTGTATTGGTTTTGGTCGTTTTGTTTCAATTTTTCATTTTTACTGTAGTTATTTTACTCGCTCTTTATTTTCATTTCTGTCCATTTATATCTTTGTTTATATTTTGGTCATAAATAATGTAATATTAGCCTTTGTATAAACATTTTTGTACAAAGGAGCATACGAGTGTTCCTAAAGGCATATGCCTTATTCTCAACTAGCGTACTCCAACTCCATTTACGTTCATGAATCCTGAATTCCAGATTGGTTCTCGGTTCTTGAAAATGTCTAGTTTTTCCAACAATGTTCATACTCATACGTAGTTGAATATAGCAAATAGCATGCTTGAATTTTTTAGAATTTTTATTGAAAAGAGATGGCATACGCCTACTTCAAGTGGTATACACCACCTCTCACAATTTTTTTTTTTTACCCTATCTAGAATGGTGTTTTCATCCCCCTGATTGGTTTTCCTCATTAAATTCCTTGATTTTAGGGTTATTATTATTATCTTTTATTATAGAAATTCCTAGTAGTCAATAAGTTATATTTGCAAGAATTTAGTATGAATTCCAAATTTTAAGGTTGAAATTTGAAATTTATAATATATTCCTTTATTTGATATTCCACACATTCAATTTAACTAGGCAATTTAAGTAGATGTTTGATTGTAACTAATTTTCCCAGTACGTCCACAACATTTTTACAATATTTTCACAACAAATCATAGGTGGCTATAGGCTTTGAAAAACGCAGCTTAAGACCCCAAAAACGCGGCTATAGGCTTTGAGCCGCGTTTCCTATGGCCGCGTTTATAAACGCGGCCTAAAGACCGCAGCTCAAAGCCTATAGCCGCGTTTTCTAACCGCGGCTATAGGATTCAGCCTATAGCCACGTTTTTGGAAACGCGGCTATAGACCAGCTTTAAGCTGCGTTTGAAAATGCAGCTATAGGTTTTTTTTTTTTTTTTTAAAAAAAAATTCTGGGTTTTTTTTTCCCCACAAAATTCAAAATTAAACACAAATACAAAAAATTCAAAATCAAATACAAATCCAAAAAATTCAAAATCAAATACAACATACTCACAATACAAACACACCCAGAAAATTTTAGATTAAACACAATATACTCACAATACAAACACATGCACCCAGAAAATTAAAAATCAAACATAAACCCAAAAAATTCAAAATCAAACACAAACCCAGAAAATTAAAAATCAAACACAACATACTCACAATACAAACACAACGAAAAAATTCAAAATCAAACAAAACGTGTTCCAAAATATAACACAAACCCATGAATCTCCTCTCATTCAACAAAACCAACCAAATCTAACACTAATTTCATTCAATAAAACAAAAGCACAAGCTCAGAAACAAAAAAGAACACAAACCTGTGAAGAAGGAAGAAAGAAAAAGGAACACAAAAAAAAAAAAAAAAAAAAAGGTACCCAAATGTGAAGGAAGAAAGAAAAAGGAAAAAAAAAAAAAAAAAAAAAAAAAAAAAAGAGAAAAGAGGTACCTGGATGTGGAGAAGGAAGAAAAAAAAAAAAAAAAGAAGAAGAAAGACTTACCTAGATGTGAAGAAGGAAGAAAGAAAAAGAAAAAAAAAAAAAAAAAAAGAACGAACCACCTGAAGAATGAAGAAAGAAAGGGAAAAGAAAGAAAAGAGAATAAGTGGGGGTGTAGGTGGGAAAGGTAGTGTACGTGGGAAGCCTCAGGAAATTTTTTTTTTTTTTTTAAGCGCTACCTATAGCCGCGTTTTTAAAAAATGCGGCTATAAGTTGGCCCTTAAAAAATTTTTACGGGACCTATAGGTAACCTGTAACTGTGTTTTTTCTATGTAAAAACGCGGCTAAAGGTGACCCGTAGCCGCATTTTTAAATCACAAAAACACAGCTACAGGTTACCTATAGCTGCGTTTTTTGAAAAACGCGGCTGTAGGTAACCTTTAGCTGCTTTTTAAAACACAAAAACGCGGCTATAAGTCCACCTTAAAAAATTATTCGGTTGGACCTATAGCTGCATTTTTTAAAACGCGGCTACAACTTATCTTTAGCTGCATTTTGAGTTAGCTATAGTGGCATTTTTAGAAAACACGGCTATAGCATGTGGCTTTAGCTGCGTTTCAGAAACGCGGCTATAGATCCCTTATAGCTGCGTTTTTTGTAAACGTGGCTAAAAAAAACGCGGCTATAGCCCACGTTTTTTGTAGTGGTTATTGGTTCAAATTTGAACCTAACACTATGATTACTCATGGACGATCTCACCAAAAAGTGGTCTAGCCTCACCATCTCCTAGAGAGAAGGTCCCAAGGTCTGGTTACAAGATGAGATGGCTACCTCTATCTCCATCATTGCTGCTAAGTTTCTTACCAAGAGAGCACTAAACCCTGATGCCGTTGCAGCCACCTTTACTCCTATATGGCAGTCCAAAAAAGGTTTCAAAATCAAGAACTTGGGAAACCATATCATGCTCTTTACTTTTAACAGTGAATCTAAAGTTGATACTATCCTTGCAAACGCCTCATGGAGCTTTGATAAACACTTAATGATTTTGCAAAAATATGATGGGGTTAGTAAAATAGAGGACTTAGACTTCAATAGCAACCCCATTCTAGATTCAACTACATGGTCTTCCGGTGAAGTTTATGACTACAACGGTGGTAGAAAAGCTGTGTGAACCCGCTGGGTAGATTTTGAAATTACCAAACGCAAAGACTAAAGAGTGTGTAGGATTTATGCGAGTCCGGGTTATGGTGGATGTTTCACAGCCACTTTGCCATGGGATGGTGGTCACACTTGATGATAGTAGAGAATTTTGCATCTCCTTCAAATATGAGAGGCTTCCCATTCTTAGCTATTGGTGTGGCCGCCTCACACACAATGACTGAGACTGTGATCGATGGATTGAGAGTGACAGATCACAAACTGATGCAAACAAGGAATACAAGGCATGGCTAAAAGCTTCACCATGGTTTGGAGCTCGTAACTCTGTAGTTGAGGTGCCGGGATTTTATTCGAAGATGAAGGAAGAACGCCCAGGCCAACGGTGGTCCGATGAGAAGGGGAACTCAACGGTGGCTAGGGTTACGCTAACCACACCGACCTCTGACATGCTACGAGCCACATATGGTAATTCCTTAGCTGATTTGGTCAAGTCTGATTCTTTCCAAAATAATTTTCATTTTGCCTTTATGTCAACCGATTCTGTCCATATAGAAAACAACACAACTAGCCCTACACATTTACACACGGACCCAGGACTATTTACACTTCAAACAAAACCTTTGACAAACAATTAGAATAAATAGACCAAGACTTGATGAAATATGATAACCCTATGCATGACACATCCCTTACACCTGTCCAACATAGCCATATGCCACCTCAACCTGTCTCTCCGCACCCTCACTCTCATGACATTAATGACACCTCAAACATGTCCACATCACCTTTTGACTTGCCAATCACAAATTCCACCCATGATATTAACCCAAATATTCCAACCAAACCAATTTCCCCACCTCACCTGAACCATATCTCCTCTTGGAAAAGAATATTCAGAGCCAATGTGGAACACATACACAATTTGAGCCCAATCAGTGGGAGTAAATGTGCTCCAAATGAGGTTCAGCTTGAGTTACCAGGTAAACATTATGCGGTTTCATAGGTTGTGGAAGATAATAAAAAGATATTGGCGGAGGCTGGTTTCTAGCCCTGCTAGAAGCAATGAATTTTTTAGTATGGAACAGTCGTGGGCTTGGGAACCTACGTACAGAAGACCAACTTGTAGATTTCGTGTAGGCAAAAAATCCCTCTGTTGTTTTTTAAGCCGAGACATAGACAAATAAAGCAAGGCTAGAACAGGTTCAAAGACGTATTCAATTTAAAATTTTTTTTTGTGTTTCCTCAATGTAATAAGGTGGGAGGGTTGGCCATTTTGTGGAAGGAAGGATTTCCCTTAGAAGTTGAAAAATATTCAAAGAATTATATTGATACTATCATCAATAAAGGCAAGGAGAATGCTTGGAGGTTCACCGGGTTTTATGGAGAACCGGATACCACTAAGAGACATGAAGCATGGTCCAAGCTATGAGCTCTAAACCACCTTGGGTCTATACCTTGGTTGTGTGCAGGGGACTTTAATGAAATCACACAGCAATCTGAGAAGCAAGGTGGGCGATCTTGGCCCCATCATCAAATGCAGGCCTTTAGGGATATTCTTGATGAGTGTGGATTTATGGATCTTGATTTTGTTGGTTTTCCATTCACTTGGCACAAACACTATCCTAATTTTACTATATGGGAAAGATTAGACTGAGCAGTTGCTACTAATGAGTGGTTCTCAATGTTTGCAGATACAAAAGTACACCGCTTAGATGTCACATCTTCAGATCATAAAGCATTATGGATTTCACCTGAGCGTATGTATTGCAATTTTAAAAATCCATTCCGCTTTAAACAAATGTGGATGACTAAAAAGGGTTGTAGCGACACCGTAGAGGCTATGTGGGGTGTCAACTCCAATGAGTCATGGGATACCTGTGTGCTAAGGAAGATTGAGTCATGTGGGGCGGCTTTGTCTAAATGGAGTAAAAAATCATTTGGTAGTGTTAAGAAACAATTGGAATTTGCTCATTAGCGGCTGAAAGCAACAGAGCAACATGCTATCTAGTTTGGGGACTTAAGCCATATGAGGTTGTTGGAGGATGAGATCAATCAACTCCTTGATAAAGAAGCCAAAATGTGGAGGCAGTGGTCCAAAGTTGCATGGCTCCGTGATGAGGATCGTAATACTCGGTTTTTTCATTGCAAGGCTACTCAGTGCCGAAGGCGAAATTTTATTACCAAGCTGCATGATGCTAATGGAGGGTGGTGCTCAAGCCAAGATCAAGTTAATGCCACCATTGTAGACTTCTACCAAAATCTCTTTACCTTGGGTAGCCCTAGTAGTTTTGAGGAGGTCATTGAGAATATTCCATACGTTGTAACCGATGAGATGAATGATATACTGGTGGCCGAATTCAACATTAAGGAAGTGGAGAAAGTGATGACAAAGATAGGTTTCCATCCTAGATGGATACAATTGTTGATGATGTGTATCACTACAGACTCTTACTCGGTGCTTATTAATGGGGAGCCCTATGGGCATATCACTTCCACACATGGTTTGCGCTAAGGAGATCCATTGTCCCCCTATTTTTTCCTCATGTGTACTGAAGGTCTTCATGGTTTAATCAGTAAGGCAACCCACAACGGCGACATTCGAGGTGTATCTCTTTGCCGGAATGGACCTAGAATCACTCACCTTTTTTTTTGCCAATGACAGCCTAATCTTCTGCAAAGCTAGAGAAGAGGAATGTTAGAGCTTGCTTAAGGTGTTGGCCAAGTATGAGAGAGCTTCTGGGCAGCAAATCAACCGTAATAAGACCATTATCTTCTTCAGTAAATCCACCCCTGCAGATACTCAAACAACAATTCAAAACATATTGGGTGTTACTGTTGTTCGACAATACGAGAAATATTTTGGACTTCCTTCATTAGTTGGTCGAAATAAAAAGGAAAGTTTCACCTACATCAAGCAGCAAGTATGGAAGAGAATTCAAGGGTGGGAGGGTAAGTTATTGAGTTAGGCGGGCCAAGAAATACTAATTAAGGTGGTGGCACAATCTCTCCCAACTTATACCATGGCATGCTTTAAACTACCTACCTCACTTTGCCATGAACTTGAGAGCATGATTTATAGATTTTTTTGGGGGCAAAGGGGTGATAATAGGAAGATTCACTGGGTGAAGTGGTCGGAACTTTGTAAACCCAAGACACAGAGTGGTATAGGGTTTAAAGATTTGTCTCTATTTAATGATGCACTCTTGGCCAAACAAACTTGGCACTTGCTCCATGATAAGTCATCCTTATTCTACCATGTTTTCAAGGCAAAGTTCTTCCCTAATACCTTGGTTATGGAGGCAAAAATTCTAGCCAATTCCTCGTATGCTTGGAAGAGTATTATGAAGGGTAGGAATGTGATCAAACGGGGAGTGAAATAGAGGATTGGGTCAAGCAGGTCTGTCCAAATTTGGGGTGAGAATTGGTTGCCTAAATCCTGTAATCCCAAGGTTTTATCACCATGGATTGAAGGGAGGGGAGTGAATATGGTTTGTGACTTGATTGACCTGGACCTTAAGGAGTGGAAGACGGATGTCATTGACAGTTTGTTTTATGACTTTGAAGCAGCCCTTATAAAAAATATGCCTCTCTATAGATCAATACAAGATGACGTCATAATTTGGCCTTTTAACCTCAATGGAGTCTATATTGTTAAGTCTGGCTATAGGTACTTACATGAGCAACAGCAGCACGGCTTACCTGGGCCTTCAAATAGTTCAGTGCTCTAGCCACTATGGAAGAAAATTTGGGGGCTTCAAGTCCCAAATAAAGTTAAGCATCTAGCTTGGAAGGTTGTAAGGATTTTTTGCCAACCAAGACCAATCTGATCCGTAGAAGGGTCATTACTGAGGGCTGTTGTGATGCTTGCAAAATGCATCAGGAAGATGTGGTTCATGCCTTGTTCCTCTGCCCATCCTTGCAATTTGTTTAGAGATCTCGGGCTCAATGGAACCACAGCACGCTTCAGGCGTGCTCCTCTTTCACTGACATTTTTGAGCTTATTTTTGCAAGTAACAAGGAGCTCGACCTTTTTGCTGCTGTGTTGTGGACATTATGGAATAGGAGGAATAACTTGCACTTGGGCAAGCTTGCACTTCCACTCGGCCAGGTGGTTGATTTTGCTCAAGACTGAATCCTGGAGAGAATTTCTTGCAGCGTTGGTGTTCAACAATCTCGACACCATCGGGTAGCACTTAGAAGGCACCAGATCAACATGCCTATAAAGTCAACTTCGGCGGAGCAACTTTTGTGAAGGAGGAACTTGTTGGCTTGGGAGTAGTGATCCGTAATGACCAAGGACTAATCATGGCCTCACTTACTCAGCAAATACCTCTGCCCAGTTCAGTTATAGAGGTAGAAGTCTTGGCTGCACGGAGAGCATTGGTGCTTACACTTGAACTTGGTTTTAAAAACATCACTCTTGAAAGGGACTTTGAAGTATTGATTAATTCTTTAGCAACGAGCTGCAACTCTCTAGCTCATTATGGTCATTTAACTGCAGATATTCATATTCTTATGTCTCAGTTTTCATCGCTTAGTTTATCTCATGTTAGGAAGCATTGTAATAGATTGGCACATGCCTTAGCTCAAAGAGCACCCTCTACCCCTGTTATGTCTATCTGGATGGAAGAAATACCACCAAACCTTAACTCTGTATACATGGCTGATTTGAATGGCCTAAGCTAATAAGATATTGCTATCTTGATTCTCAAAAAAAAAAAAAAAGTAACAACCTGCCACTTAAGATTTGTTATAAAAATGTTGTGAAAATGTTGTGAATATATCATTTCTCTTTATTTTAACTTTTTAACTTTGAAGCTCCTCACATGATAGATTAGTTAATTCAAATTCCTAGGTTTAAGGTATGTAAACATGGAATTTAATTCATCACATAATTAACTAATTCTCTGGAATTAGCGCATTGATTAAGAAGCACGATTGGTGTTGTTTGCATCCCTTCTCTTTCTTGAAATCCAGATTTGAAAAAGGTTTGTTTAGATCGTGGTTAATTATGTTAGGATTTAAATTTCAAAAATAAATGTTAGGTCATACCCAAAAATTGCCTGCTAAATCCTTTGATTCTAGAATTTCTCCCCTTTTAAAATTCAAATTCCCTATCAATAAGTGATTTATATAAGACAAATTTACATGATTCTAGTGTATGTTTGAAGTTTTAATTCCATGATTGTGCCTACCTCCAAATTTAAATTCGATATTAAGATGGGATGATCTTTTAGGATGGATTCCTTCTTTGGTTTTCTACACATTTGATTTAGTTACAAATTTTTTTTATTTTTTATACAAGATAGAAATTCTACTATAATCTAATTTAAATGTATATGTGTGTGAATTACCCTTTAGAAGACTTGAACCCTAGCCCTTGCCCCTTTACACCCTACAAACACTTATACTTGAATTGTAATGGTACATTGATATTTGCAAAAAATTACTAAGATAAATACAATATTATTTTAGTTTTGGTAGTATCGATGCCTCGCGGAGGTTTGACCACCCATTGCGGCGAAGCTCATGTGTGTCCAAAATGTACAGGCTTGGGAGCTTGGGTGCTATAGAGGAGGGTATACCTCTAATGTGTGACTAGAAAATGAGTCAATTTTAATAGAGTTACCAAAGGTAAGTGAAGTCACCACCAATTGTTGGGTTTTTTCTAAGGTGTGATTGGTCACTTGACTCTATTTCAGTTTATTACCAATCCTAGGCAAAAAGGTTGTCTTTCCTAATCTAATGTGGATGGGTAAAAAATCTTGATTCTTAAATTTAGAAGTCTGGTTACGTGTTGGGAAGGTGTTAGGCACCCCATAACATCTGTCCGTAGACAGTCCTCTGTTTTGGTAAAATCATAATTTAAGGAAATTGGCAAGTAAAAATCAAGCTATTGGTATTAGATTTCGGGGCTTTAAACGAATTGGGCTTTGAGGTTTGGTTTCGAAAAGTGTGTGGTATTGATCAATGCTTCCCTAGTGTGTTTGGAATCGGTGCCAAATTTCCATGACGAAAATCTAGTAGCATTTCGCCTTATTTTCGTGGCGAAAATTCAGCAGCGCTTTGCCTCAGGTGCATCATAACACATAAAACACTATTCTCACCAAGCTTTTGCTGTGAGAATATGGCAACGAAAGTGCCCCATTTTCATGATGAAAATCTGACAAAGTTTCACATTTGGTGCGCTATGGCACACCAGCAGGGTTTCATGCTTGTGTATATGGTGAGTGCCAAAATTCTTATGCTAGGATGAGCTAGAGCCCCTCAAAGCATCAAACATATTGATGTGTGTCACATACATGGGGAAACCAATGTCACTTGGTGACATGGATCAGGATGATCACACCGCGATAATTATGCACACAATATAGCATGAATATACACCTACAACAATTGTCTTTGGCACATACCCACTCTACAAGGTCAAGAGCACTCGTGACTAGAAATGGTCGCTCATGTACCCATGAGAGTCCATCATACAAAGTGCATAATCACCTACATTCAGGCATATATATACATACATCATGCACAATGCTATCACACAGAGCGGGAAAGTAAAGTAGACATTGCCAACATCCCAAGGGTATGGCCCAGCAAGGTATAAGAAATGTAAAACAGACATTGCCATACCCAGGGAATGCGGCCCAAGCAAGGTGCAGGAAAGATAAAGGGTATATGTAGAGGAAACCCTAATACAATGCACTAGAGAAGAGGCTAAGAGATAGGGAGAAAGATGTAACCACTTAGAGAGGCTAGGCCTCTTAATCTACTGAACATTTCCCTTTTTAAGCTTTCGTCTTCTTGCTTGCACCTTGGAGGTCGTGCCTTTGCTCCAAGCATCCTTGCTCCATGCATGTACGTGAAACAATCAAAGAAAGTAGCCAGCAGACAAGCAAATTAGATAACAAAGAGGTAAAGTGAGCATGCAAAGAAACACACTAGCAAAGAGATCCAAATGGGGGCAAACAACATGTTATCAAACAAAAGGGGGTGTTCTAGGAGGACAAATGTAGGTTTGGATCAGGTGTCCATAGTTCCATTAATTGGATTGGAGTATAGAAGACACACGTTCTATCAAAAAAAATTCCTAAAAATGACTCGGGGTCTTGTGTATCAAAGGCGGGTGTGAACCCGCATGAGATAGTAGGAATTAGGTTTGATAAGCAAGGACTCATGCATGAACATGTTGGCAAACGTGTAAAAATGTAAAGAAGTAAAGAAAGCCAAACGGGTGGCATAAAGCAAGCAAGGCAAGCATAACATCACACGGAGTGGAAAAAGAGTATGCATCAAGCAAACCAACATCACGGGGATGTGTTCTCCCAAATGGTTACACCCGAACAAGCCATAAGAGGGGCATATGCAACCATACAAGCACAAGCCCATGCGGGGCACAAAGCATGGCAAAGCCTAGATCTAGACAGGCACACTTGGGATATAAAGTATAGAAGCAAATAAGCATACACATGCATAAAGGAAATGATCCAAACCCTTCGATATAGGTCTAGGTGTATGATGTAGGCCTAGACCACAAGATCTAAATCTACACCCTACCTAAAAGGGCCAAAGCACAAGAAAGAGATATATCAAGAGACAAAAAGGCTATAGAAGCACATGGCATAGCAACCAACATATAAATCTAGACACAAAAACATGGCAAGGAGCACATAAGCAAATAGATCTAAGCATTAACATGGCAAGGAGCACATAAACATGGCAAAAAGCACCTAGGCATACGAATCTAAGCACAAACATGGAATTTAGGCATATCCTAGCCCAAGAAGGCTATACCAATATCATCAAAGAATTAAAACATGGCAAAAAGCAAGGAGACATGCTAGGAAAGCTATAGAACATGCTAGGAAGTAAGATAAAGCAAAGAATATGCTAGGAAAAGCAATAAAGCATATTATAAAGTAAGATAAAGCAATAAACATGTTAAGAAATTAAATGGGTGTAGATTGTAGCTAAAAAGCTACACCTACACCCCTAAACTTCAAATCCAAGGTACAAGGACCAAGGAGAAGAAGATGAGAGCAAGATCACTACCTATTGATGTGTAGAAAAATGGAAGATCCAAGTTTTTTAGGTGCTTTTTGGAGACAAATGTAGAGAAAAGAGGGAGAAAACTGCCTAGAAAAGATGCCCCAAGGCCCCAAAATTCATCCCCATCAAAACATGATTTAGAAGAGGGCATTTTGGCCTTTTTATAAGCAAGAAAGTGCCTAGCAGCCATTAAAGGTGCATCGGGTTGATGTCAACAATTTCGTCATTTTCTAGCTTTTCGGTTTTGACTTCAATTGCATATTTGGAGGCATTCTAAAACTCCAATTGAATTGATCTTGGTGTCCCTGGAAATTTCTAGATGTCTAGTTTCCATAACACTAAAGAAATTGAAAATCCAAGGTTGGATCACAAGTTATGGCCTTAGGAAGTGAGCTGACAAGCCTAACACGGTTTTCAAGATATCTCAACCGTTTTAACTCCAATTTCGACCCATGAACAGTCTTTGGAAAGGGAATTTCATACTCTTTGCAATGAAGCTAGTTTTAACCTATTCAAGTAGTTAGATCAAAATTAGGGTTTTCAGTGCCTTCGAGAGTTAACCTCGGGTCAAACTTGGTCAAAGTTGACGAAAATCTTCGAGTAGCTTAGGTTTGACATAGAAGCATGAAAAATGTTGTTTTGAGATGATTTTGACCAACTTTGACCTTTGGTCAACCTAGGGTTGACCAGGGGCATTTTGGTCATTTTGACCTAAAATGGCACTTTGAGTGCTCTGATGCCCGAACAGGTTGTACCATGTCAATCTAAGTGTTTCCACGGCCCTATGGAGAAAAGTTATGTGAGAGACTTCGTCCCCGGCCCATTTTATAGGTGTTGGGCCAAACTCACGTGAATGGGTGGAGTTATGTTATTGCTTCTCAAAATAAAGGTTCGACTAGTTATATTTTCCCCTGTAGATTAAGGGTTTTACAATGGAGTTGTCACTTATTTAATTATTGGAATAAATAAGAAAACCAAAATTAAAAAATTCCTTATTTTATTGATTTGCAATTGAATTTACATTGATCATAAGAAATTGCATGGATTTTGTCCTAGATACAATCTAAGATAAAGTACATAGCTTTGTTTCCTAGTTACAATCTAGAAATTGAAACTTATAAGGATAAGCATTGGTCTATCAACCCTTGATCTAAGTTTGGAGGCTATGTTACAAGGTGGGAAGGTATTAGGCACCTACCTTACCTAGTGAAACCGGTTTTCTAGACTATAGTAACCAACATTCATATCACATCATCGAATATGTCATTCATCAATTTGCATGTTGAATTCATTGTGTGTGCATGTGATAAACTCTAATTCCATTTATTAAGCATTTCAAATAAGTTTTAGTGAATGTGTGTGGATTGTGATATCCTAGATTCTAGGTTTTGAAAAAATTATTAAACAAACATGTTTTTCATATTTTTAATGTGAATTTAAGATTAAAATCAGTGTTATGCATGAACATGTGATGAACAACCAAGAAAATATGAAGAACATATAAGAACAATTAAGAACATTCAAACATATTCAATGGAATTTAAATGATTACTATCATACTTTAATCTTAAACTCTCATCATGGCAACACAAAAAACAATTAGGAAAAGAGATTATACCTTCATGCAAGATCCATATGGTGGAGGAGGAGACTCTTGAGGGAGGTCCTAAGGGTGGAGGAAAATTTGAGTTAGGAGAGGAAGAGTGAGTCTCACTCAATACCTTGAGTCTTAAGAAGACCAAGATATGACAATACTACTCAATTTTCTAGAACTCAAGAGAAGAGAAGAGAGGGGGGTTTTTGTGTGTTGGAATGAAAAAGAGGGGGGGTTTATATGGTAGTGGTGAATGAAATATGAATGGAATGCGATTTAATGAGGGTTGATAAAAAATCATGAACCTAGACCTCATTTTAGCCTTGGAGGAAATCTGGTGCATTAAAGGTAGAGATTGGTGGGAGTGAGGAGCAAGCAAAATTCGGTTTTCCCGCAGCTACTGTAACAGCTTGTAGAGCCAACTTCAAAAACTTATATCCTACTCAATTCTGATTGGAATTGTCTCGTTCTTGTGCTCAAATTGAAGTCCCAAATGTCTAATTTCTGATAAAATTAACCTCATTCACAGATTCAAAATATTCTGAGAGATATCAACGAAATGGTGAGCAAAGGTTATTTGTTAGAAAATAATTTCAGCACAATTAACATTAATAGGTCCCAAATTAGCTCCCAATTAACATTAATATGATCCAATCACTCCCATTTCAGACTTAATTAGTTCCAAATTTACCATAATTAAAAGATAATTGCACAAATTACTCATTGAATAATTAGTGTTTAATTATCTAATTAATTAGATGTGTGTAACCTTACCATAAAATGTAGTCCTAATCAATCAAATTATGATACATCATTAATCTCAAATTGATTATAATTATAACCAATTGGAATCAATTGTTTATAATCACATATAATCGGACTCAATTTGTGATAGTACATCTCGGCCATTAAAACTTGATTTGATGATAACTTTCAATTTGGTGGTCCGATTAGGGCTTATGACTAGTCGATTTGATCCTCATAACATCAAGATCATTTTGGTGAAATGAAATTAAGAATCTAATGACCAAAATTAATATGCATATTTTCAAGGCGAAATTACCATTTTACCCTCCATGTGAGGTTAAATGCGAGTTGCAAAATGGGTTGTCAACAAGTTAATATTTTTGGAATTTTCAGGGTCTGACACGCAAATCGAGGGTGAACAAAATAGGGTACTACATGTAGGTATTTTTTTGACTGAAAGTTTTGGTAGGTATTATCACATCTATTTTGTGTTTATTCCCGCACTTATACATAAATATGAGAGTTTGCAAGTTTTCTAAAAATATATAATCATTACATTTATTTTTCTCCTCTAGGAGATTAAAACTAATCGGTTAATCATATAAACATGTAATCAAGAGAATCTAAGGGTCAATATCAATTGAGAAGTGATTTTTGAAGCATTTAACAAGTCAAAGATATGAGAAAATATAACTGGTAAGAGAGAAATTTGTTCAAGGCAAAGTTGAAAAAAAAAATCCTGATATGGAAATATTCTAAGCAGTCTTGGTATTTTTGACATATCCCAACATTTGATTAGCTAGATTCTTGTGGTCACGGAAAGGAAACTCATAGATCTACAATGTTGTGTTTACAAAATCTTCAAAATCAACCGTTTTGAAGGTCAAATTTGACTTGCAAGTCTACCAACTATTGAGTTGAATAGTTTTATTTTCCTTTTTTTGGAGCATATGCTTTAGGGTTTTCTAGGTTATAAATATGGAGATGATACAAGAAAAGCCATGCTTTTTAACCATTAGAAAACATTATTTTTCATCAATTTTTGAGATTTTTCTTTTCTATGGAAGCTTAAGAACATATGCTAGAGTTAGGGGTGAATCCTCAATATTGTAAGTTGTTCGCTTATCAATCCAAATATGTTTTTTACATTTTGATTATTGAAATCAATTATTTTCTTTTCATAACTGTTTTGTTAGATTGATATTTAGTTAGTAATTCTTTCATAAGTCTATTCTTGAATCTTTTTATTGTTAGAATAAGGTGTAGACACACCATTTCATTCCAACCTATGCCCAAGGTCTCTAGTCCCAATGATGAGAAATCGATCCATAAACAAAATTATCAGCATCATTTGTAGAGCCCAATGAGCAGTAGAACCCAAAAGTGACCTAATGTAACCAAGCCCAAACCCTAGTATTACCCAAGAACTAAGCCCAAAGGCTAATATTTGACCTTATTTGGCTGAGGCTTACAAAAGGTGTGTATGTCATGTATATGATACATACACACCTAATATGTGGTGTATGCACCTTCTGGACAGAAACCTCAAATCACTCCATTTCCATTTTGGTGAAATGTTAGGGCAACCAACCTGATCAATTGGTTGCCCAAATGTTTAACCTAACCCTAGAACACTTGTTTTCCTATAAAACCCTCATTTTCACCATCCAATTAGTCTAGAATTTTCACTTACTAAAACTTTGCTAAAATACAGTCAGAAACCCTAAACCAAAGAGTTCAAGGTTTGAAGGGTAGAAACAGTGAGCATTAGACTGGTCTTTAACAACCATTTGGTTAGAAGATAGTCTCTTACTCATTAGGGTTAAAAACATTAGTTGGTATCACATTCAAGCTTGTTAGCATACCATTTAGGGTCACCTGAAACACCCTAAGAGAATTGTTCCAAACCATTGCTCCACACACACAGTTGAAGTTCAGATGCATACGTTGGTAGAAGGATGCGTATGCTAGTAGAAAGATGCGTACGCTCTTATAGCATACACCAATCTAGGCAGAATCCAAATTTCTTGCCTTTTACGTTTTATTTGCTTTTAATGTTATGCTTTATTATCTTTCCTTAAACTCTTTTTGTATGCTTTTAATTACATATCTTTCACCTTGTTTTGTTTCCTTTTGTACAATACATGTAATAAAACCTAAGATATCTAAGACTTTTCTTTCCTTCCTTCTTTAAGCCTAAACCCTAATGCATCTTCACCCTTCTCTTTCATCCACTCTCTAGATTTGACATTAACCCTACAAGGCAATTAAAAGAATCAAAGATAAGTAAGGAAGACTTTCGACTCATTAATGCTCAATATTTTCTAAAAGATTTAAGTTATTAGTCAATTAGGATTCAATCTCTTTTGGAAACAATTGATTATTTAAACATAAGAAAAGTTAACATTTATTAAAATTCTTCAAGATTTAATAATAATTCAATCAACGCTTACTTGAAGGAAGATGTCTTAAAAAGTTTCAAGATAATTAAGGTAATCAATTTGAATTTAAATGGCAACATAAAAGTAAAGTTAATTCTTTCTTAATCAATCAAATGAAGTCAATTTTTAAAGCAAGCAAGACAATTAATAATGAATCAAGATCATCTAAGTCTAATAAAGGGAAGAAACTCAAAAGTTAATGAAGCTTCCACTTCAAAGAATTAGTATCTCTTACGACTCGAGCCTTCATTCCCTAATGACAATAACATTAAGAGATCTAGAGCTGATTTAGGGCCTAGCTATGGAAACTCTTTAGTTGAAAGATGCTTTTGGAAGAAAGAAAAACCTGATAGAAACCCTAAGGGTGCGTACACAGGCTCTTTAACCCCATGCATATACAGCCACGAGCATGCGAATGCAACTAGGGTTTTAGGATTTCTGCAAGGAAAATTTTTTTTCCTCAAAATTACGGTAGAGGCAATCCCACATCACTTGGAATTACCTTCACCCCTTCTCTTTGAACGCTATAAAAAGGCCCCACAGTCCTTTTCCCAAAAACACACAAAATCTAATCCAAAAAAGTGATTCAAGAGAAGATTTTTAATTTGAAAAGCATCCTAAACTAAATTTTCTTGGCTGGGACTTATTTTAGTCTAAAACCTTCTAGTTTAACTTTCTGACCCTCTAGGTATTTTGTTTTTTATATGGACCGAGGGGAACGGTCAAAATCAAGCTCTAAAAGCTTCTCGTGTGAGGTACTTGTTCTTGTTTTAATCTTTTTATTTGTTTGTCTTTATCTCTTTTTTTTTTTTTTTTTTTAATATCTTCCTGTGTAGTTTAGATTTGTTGTTTGATTGATTAGAAAGCATGTTAGGTTGTTTAGAGTAGATTTGATTGGGGTTTGCTTGCTATGTTTCTAGGCAAGGTTATGTATGCAAGCTCGTGCATGATCCTCTTGATTCCGCATACACATGTTTTAGCATGCGTACACAAACTCAGACAAGAAACCCAAAATTGCTTGTTTTGCTTTTTATTTCGTTTAAATGCATGTTTTAGTTTTTGTTTTGTTTATTTCTCACATGTTTAGGTCCTAGGTCAATATAACATGTTTTAATCTTTCTTTGTTTAGATTGCATGATAAGGGTTTCATGATTGATGAATACTATGAACATGCACATGAACATGAACATGCACATGAACATGAACATGCATTGATGCATAGGTGTTGTGGTGCAATGAGATAAGTCATGCACAATCACATGGACATGCTGATAACGCCTTAAATTGTATACTTGTTATATATTTATGTGGGCGTTATCTCCTAATGACTATGCTTAATTTGTATAATTAAGCCATGATTTGCATTAGTCGATATTATTTTTCTTTACATGATTTCTTGAATAATATGTCATTCATTGTGTGTAATTTTCTACTTTCAGGAAATCATGTGAAAAATATGAGTTTACAAGAGTTTGTGAGAGAATGGAGGCCAAACTAGAATTAAAGATGAGCTAAAGGACCATACGTAAATGTCTAAGGAGGTACAACTGGAGTGCTTGGGTCGTCTACCATGTTTGGAAGCTTCAAATAGGGAAAGAAATCAAAGAGGTAGAATCCAAAAAGGAAAAATCAGATTTTGAGCACTGATTAGTATTTTAAGCGTATCTCTCTCCTCAAAATTCCAATTGACACAAGTTTATATGAGTTGAAATCGTGACTTAAATATATACAACTTTTCAATTTTGATTTTTTCAAAATTCGCAATTTTTGAAAGAAAATTAACTAACAATTTACTACTGTAAATCTGACGAAAATTAAAATAGTAAAAATTTTATTTTCTTTGGAGACTTTGACGTTAGGGTTTTGAATGGAGGTTGGGTAGAACGAATTTTGGAGAAAAAAACCCTTGTATTTTCCTTTCTCTAATGGTAGCCTAAACTCTTTGCTAGGGCTTATATTTCTTCTATACGGTATGAATATTCAATGTGATTCTTTCTAAGGTTTTATCATCAACATATTTGATTGTTCAATTAGATTTCTTTTGATGTATTAGTTCTTCCATGCTTTCAATAAGTTTAATCATGTTTTTCTTATTGTTTAGATGAATTTCTAATAGTTTCAAATAGAAATTAGGTTTTAAAGTGAATGAGTTTTTCTGAAAACCTTTCTGACTGCATTATTAATCTAGGTTATCATGTGTTCTTGAATTGTCTCAATTCAACTGAATCATAAGTATTTAATTATATAAGAATAATCATTTATGAAATATATAATTTCTTAGATCATAAAAAATTTCATATCAATATAAGGAAACACCCCGATGCCCTAGTATTGACATTATTGACTTAAATTAGTTATCACTGTTATTCTTGTTTATAATTACCAGGCAAAAATTATTCTTCATCTTCACCAAAAGTTTTTTTTTTTTTTTTAAATTACATTGTTTTTGAATTTACTCCACTCCTTGTGGTTCGACCTCAGTACTTCGAGAATTATATTACTACGATCTCCTGCACTTGGGAGTGAGCAAGCAATTTTGAAGCCGTTGCCAGGGAGCTGTTGGGTGATCAAAGGCAATTTTTGGGAGCAAAGCATGAAAGTTCAAATATGTGTATAAAACACCTTTGAACGTTTAGACCCCCAAATTACAACTTAACCAATTCAAGCAATATGTCAAACAACTAGTGTGCGGAAACTTAACACATGCTATAATATGAAATAGGTTATAAACTATCTAAGCCATAACAAAATAAAATCCACAGTAGATAAATATAAAGGCAAAGATAGAGAGGAAGGAAGATGCAAACACAAAGACAACACGCGATGTGTTATCGAAGAGGAAACCGAAATCCTCGGCGAAAAACCTCTCCGCCGCCCTCCAAGCGGTAATCAATCCACTAGAAAATAAAGTTGGGATACAAGGACAGCAATAGACCCTCCAAGCCTAATCTACCCAGTGCACCTAAGCCTTCCAAGCTTCTTGCTCCAACGAGGTTGCGCCGAACCTTTTTCTTTTCTAGCTTACCGGATTCCGCTACTAAACCATAGCATCCGCCATCTTTGGCATCTTCCAATACTTCCCAAAACTCCAAGAACACTCAACACTCTGAATGGGTGTGGGTAGTGTTTGGATAGAAATCTCCTCTCAATAGATATGACAATGAGAGAGGGAATGAGAAGAGACTACAAAGATTTCTCTCTAAGAATGAGTAGCTCTCTCTAATTGGGTGGGTGTTTTGAAGAAACCTCTCTTAGGGTTTTTCTTTCTGAATAGCCACACATATCTTGTGGGAATGAGGGGTATTTATACTGGTGTGAGAATGGAATATGAAGAGTCAGTTTTTCCAAAAACAGGGCTGGCTGGCGACTTGACCTCGCGACTTGACTGAGTCGCGAGTTTAAGTCGCGAGCTAACTTAATGGCCAGTCTGGATTTTTGTCGTGTAGTGCTCCAGGTGGCGTGACTGTTCAGCTCCCCTGCATGCTCTGCACGTGAGCAACTTTTGGCGGCTTGCAAGCCGCGAGCCACCCGCGAGTCCTAGCCGCGAGTCTCTGCTTCACTGCACTGTCTTGAGCATTTCTTCACACTCTCTCACACACTACCCTTACATGATTCCCACCTAAATACAAGGTTTCTAAGTGCTATATTACAAGCAAATTTGTCATGGAATAAAGCCAACACATGGTTGATTAAATTCAACCTTACAATCTCCCCCTTTGGCTATTCCATGACAAAACACCCTAAAACAGACTCTAGACTTAAACGTGAGTTTGGGAACAATGGCAAAACTCACTCACACTTAAATCTAGAAACTGTGCAGCTCTTGAATCATATGAGCATGAATCTCCTGAAACACAACAATGCACTATGATCATTGTATGTAGAAAAGCATGAAATGCATATGAAGCAAGCAATATGTGATCAAGCAAAGATGGAGTTAAGAAACAAACCATGGCTTGATCAAACAAGCAATCACTACAAGGTAGTGATCACAATGCTCATTCACACTTGGAATGAACACTTGAACATACAAGCTAACAAGAACAATGCAAGTTACTTGTATGCCCAACACTCAACCAATGCATAACACACAAGGCATATGCATCTAGGAACAATCCTACAAGGGCACAAGAGTGACAGTACATAAACTAAAATGCAGAACATTTAGATTAAAGTACTGATTTCAACATAGCATAAAGGCTGCACTAAGCAAGGTACATACCATAAAGCCTACAAATATGCATGAAAACATAACCCTAAAAGCTTACAAAAGCTCATGGGTACAAACACATTATATTGAATAAAAACTTAAACAATATAAACTAAAAGTGCTTAAAATTTCTCCCCTTCAAAGTGATGAGAAGCTGTGATGCACTTGGAACATATATATACTTGTACCCTGAAACACTTGCACAAAACACATTAGACCCTCAAGGTAAAGCAAGTAATAAATGACAAGTATAATATAACAAGTATAGAAATGGCTACATTGATCACATAGCAAAGCAAATGATCATCTGAACATGCATTCAATGAAGCATAATAACATAGTGATATATGCATGTCCAAAGCACAAACATGATGTAATGAGAACACCAAAGCATAACACAAAGCACCATAAAGCCAACAAGAAAACAAACAAAACAAGGTTTTCTAGTTAACACAATGTCTTCTCCCCCTTGGTATATGCATCTCCCCTCTGGAATATCTCTCCCCCTACAAATGTGCATGAGAAATAGAATTTCTCCCCCTAAGGATGTGCACAAGAGTCATATAGAAATGACAAAATACTCCGAAACATTCTCTAGAGTATACTCTCCCCCTTTTTGTCAGGAATAGACAAAGGGTCAAGAAGAAACGAGGGCAAGAGATGAAGGTATGAACAATGCTAATGATGCATGAGGGGTGCAAGATGAATGAGAAAATGAAGCTCAAACCCATGACAAAGTAAAATGCTACAAAGCATAAGACAGACATGACATGCTAGGATGAAGAAGCAAGGTATAGACCAATGCATGATAAGGGTAGCAAAGGTGTGTGCAAGAGGTGGATAAGTGCAATGCATGACCAATGCATGAAAAATGCACATGTGGGGCAAAGTGTGCAAAATACACAACTAATGAACCAAACATGTTCCTAATGAGGAAACATGAGAAACCCCAAAGTTTGGTACTCATCGGAGTCCAAACAAGTGAGAAAATGTCTAAGAGGCATTTTATCAAACACCTAGCATGCACACTATGAACAATAATGTGAAACAATGCATGAACATCATGAAATCCACCCTTAATACATGTTCTTTCTGCCACAAGGGGCCAACATCCAATGCATATCAACAAAAGAAACCAATCCCATAAAGAAATTTGACAAAAATTAAGTTTTCCCAACCCCAATGATAAAAATCCCAACCAAGAGCACAAAACTCTCCAAAACATAATCCAAGGATCAAAAATAATGAAAAGAATTTATAATTACCTTAGAAATGTTAATGGAATGAAAAACCATTCAAATTGGTTGGATTTTGATGTAAAAATATTGAAAGAGGGGTTTTAGAGAGGATGGGAGAGGTTTAAAACAAGTTTCCCACAAAAAAACCCATTAAAAAGCTGTTTCTGGGCGAGTCGCGAGGTTCAGTCACGAGCAAGCCGCGAGCCGCGAGTTTCAGCCGCGAGCCGCGAGTTTCAGCCGCGAACCGCGAGTTTCAGCCGCGAAAATCTTCGCTAGTCGCAAGTGAGCCGCGAGTGAGTCGCCAAAAGCTTCTGGATGAGCTCGCGACTGGGGTTTCGCGACTGGCGAGTCGCCAGCTGAGCCGCGAAAAACTCTGACACCTGTTTTTCGAAACAAAACATGTTTAAACAATGAAAAACAAAGTAAACACTAAACATGAACTCAAAGAGTGATAAAAATCACTTCCAAAAACATATAAAATGATCAAAAATCTTTTTGGATTGAACCATATATGATTGAGCACACACACATCACATTTAGACAAGTACAATCTAACAAATGAATGAGACATTCATTGAACATTAGGCATGTGTGTTGTGTGTGTGTATCAAATGTGGAATAGTCCTTAGTCTAGAGTGAAGCTTCAATGATCAATTCAATCAAGTCATACACAACTAGTGCTAAGTCAAGTGGTCTATCTCAATTATAGAAATGAGCATATATGACCTCCCACAAGAAAATGATTACATATGATGAAGCTTTTCATTTGGCTTCTTTACAATTCATAACATTTGATCATTTTGAATCAAAACATCTCATTTTGAGATCGATGCCTGAAATTTGTGATATTTCAATTTGATGAACAAGCCTTTGGCTTTTTGGGCATCATACAATTTCATTTAAGTCGCTTTCCCTTTTTCCTAGTCGAATACTAGTATGTGCGACGGCTTTTGCAGCTCATTATCTCTTTTCATTTTGAGATTTACATTTATTGAGCTCTTTAAGCAATAAAAATAAAAGAGTGGGAAGAGATATAAGCACAAGTCTACGCATGTATCAAAACCAACATGACTATTGACTAATCATTCATGACAAGCTTGAAGATCGATTTATAACAATCACACAAAGATGTCAAGATTTTTCCCACAAAGATATAAGTGCAAAAATTACAAGCTAAGCTCGTAAATGCACAAAGCCATTTGTACAAAGGTACAAGGCCAAACTCACATGTGATATGTGCTCAAACATATACAATCAAACTTTTTGAATTTTTCACTTTTTATGTGGTTTTGGATTTTTTACTCACACAAAACTGAAATATAAAAGTAAGATCAAAAACAAAACAATGCATAAAAATAAATGCAAGATGCATAAAATGCATGAAGATATGACATTTAATGCATGAAGGGTCCTACAAAGATCGAAAGAATTAGATCAAGGACCAAAAGAGCAAAAGCTCAACCATAGGAACCCTTCCTCATCCAAACGGAATGATTGTTTGGAATGAGTGTCTCATGAGAAATGAGACGAGAGTTGGAAGAATGAGAACCGGAGATGCACATAGTCAAGGAGTTAAGAGCATTAAACATTTTCTTTAGCAACATGCTATTTTCACTTAAAACCGGTTTACTCTTTTTAGCACAACTTCCAAACAGCTCAAGTTTTTCTTTTCTTTTGATTCTTTTAAAAGCATGAAACTTAGAGCATTGAGGTCTTACATGACCAAAGGCACCACAATGGTGACACACAACGTGTTTAGGTCTACTAGGCTTTTTGGGAAGAGATTTAGCAACAAAGGTTTGTTCTCTTTTTAACTTGGGGCATTGGGGTCTTATGTGACCAATCACACCACAATAGTGGCAAGTTGGAACAAACTTAGATCCATCCAAAGCCTTAGGTTGAGACCTAAACAGAGGCTTTGACTTAACAACCTTTCTCTCCACCTTTTGATTTCTTTTATGTGGAGGAATGTACACCGATTTGTCCTTTACGGTAGAACACACACTAGGCACAAAATCGGGTACCACAACATGATTGCAACACATATTTTCATCCTTTTTAACAGTAGGTTCAGCAATCAAACACTTGGCATGCATCTTAAGAGATTCATTTTCACATTTAAGATCATCAACAGGTTTGTTAGACAAAACAAGTTTAGCATCCAAGTCCATATTCAAACGTTCAAACTCTTTCAGCTTTTCAAGAGAAATTTCAGCAAGTTTTTTATATTTCTCAACCAATTTGTTGGATTCATTGAGCTTAGCAATCAAATCATCATTTTCACAAAATAACTTGCTCAAATTCTTTTGAAACTTCTTAGCATTTTTCTTCAAGAGTTTGTCAACAACACCCATAGATTCAAATAACATGTCATCACACTTATGAGGATTAACACTCATAGAGGCATTTTCACAAACATGTGGCATGTTACATTCATCACCAACCAAATCATGCAAAGAGTCATACAAAGCACAATCCATGGCAAATAAACACAAGGGGTCAAGGATCACACTTAGGTATTTAAACCACAACAAGTGTACCCGCTCTGATACCAATTGAAAGTTCAAATATGTGTATAAAACACCTTTGAACGTTTAGACTCCCAAATTACAACTTAACCAATTCAAGCAATATGTCAAACAACTAGTGTGCGGAAACTTAACACATGCTATAATATGAAATAGGTTATAAACTATCTAAGCCATAACAAAATAAAATCCACAGCAGATAAATATAAAGGCAAAGATAGAGAGGAAGGAAGATGCAAACACAAAGACAACACGCGATGTGTTATCGAAGAGGAAACCGAAGTCCTCGGCGAAAAACCTCTCCGCCGCCCTCCAAGCGGTAATCAATCCATTAGAAAATAAAGTTGGGATACAAGGACAGCAATAGACCCTCCAAGCCTAATCTACCCAATGCACCTAAGCCTTCCAAGTTTCTTGCTCCAACGAGGTTGTGCCGAACCTTTTCTTTTCTAGCTTACTGGATTCCGCTACTAAACCATAGCATCCGCCATCTTTGGCATCTTCCAATGCTTCCCAAAACTCCAAGAACACTCAACACTCTGAATGGGTGTGGGTAGTGTTTGGATAGAAATCTCCTCTCAATATATATGACAATGAGAGAGGGAATGAGAAGAGACTACAAAGATTTCTCTCTAAGAATGAGTAGCTCTCTGTAATTGGGTGGGTGTTTTGAAGAAACCTCTCTTAGGGTTTTTCTTTCTGAATAGCCACACATATCTTGTGGGAATGAGGGGTATTTATACTGGTGTGAGAATGGAATACGAAGAGTCAGTTTTTCCAAAAACAGGGCTGGCTGGCGACTTGACCTCGCGACTTGACTGAGTCGCGAGTTTAAGTCGCGAGCTAACTTAATGGCCAGTCTGGATTTTTGTCGTGTAGTGCTCCAGGTGGCGTGACTGTTCAGCTCCCCTGCATGCTCTGCACGTGAGCAACTTTTGGCGGCTTGCAAGCCGCGAGCCACCCGCGAGTCCTAGCCGCGAGTCTCTGCTTCACTGCACTGTCTTGAGCATTTCTTCACACTCTCTCACACACTACCCTTACATGATTCCCACCTAAATACAAGATTTCTAAGTGCTATATTACAAGCAAATTTGTCATGGAATAAAGCCAACACATGGTTGATTAAATTCAACCTTACAAAGCACAACCGGTAGAAATTCTTCCATTGGTAACTTTGTTCCATTTTTTCCCCTTATTTTTTTTTTATTTTTTGTTTTTATTTTATTTTATTGAGAATTCATTGTTGCATGAGCATTTGGGTTAGAAACAAGAGAGCCATATTAGAACATTTTGAAACTTACTTTGGTAATCTTTTTGACACACCTTTGCCTTCGCCTTCTTCATCAATCATGGGTGATGAAACACATAATAATCATGATGAGAACAGAAGAACTATGTCTGAATTGTTGCATCCCACACAAAATTTTGTTCCTTCATGCATCATATTCCCACCTAATGCACCACATGTAGAACTGAAACAAGGTTTATTACCAATACTTCTTGACTTTAGGGGACAAGAAAATGAAAATCCTTATGTCCATGTTAGAGCTTTTGAAGAGGTAATAACTAGTTTCTATGCACAAAATGTTATTGAGACTACTAAGTTACGTTTCTTTCCTTTTTCTCTTAAGAATAAGGCAAGAAGTTGGCTTTACACCTTGAAACCTAGGTCTATAGGTAATTAGGGGGAGATGGTCCAAGTGTTTTTTAAGAAATATTTTCCTCCCCACAAAGTCTAGCAAGTAAAAAAAGGATAGCTAGTTTTTTCCAAGGAGAAAATGAGAGCTTATACCAAGTTTGGGAAAGGTACAAAGATCTTTTCAATTTCTACCCAACTCATGGGTATGAAGATTGGAGGTTGGTTAGCTATTTTTATGAAGGACTTACACCTAGGGACTAACAGTTTGTTCAACTCTCATGCAGAGGGGACTTTTTACAAAAAGAACCCGAAGATGCAATGGATTATCTTGATGAGATTACTAAAAACTCTAACACATGGACTGGACCTAGCCTTATGGACTCCACTAATAGGACTAGTACTAACACTACCACTTCTAGTGGAAGTGGTTTCAGGTTGAGGGAAGATGATAACATGAGTGCAAAACTTAGCATGTTAACTAAAGAAATAGAGGCACTCAAAATGAAAGGAAGTAAGAGTATTAGTGCTACCTTTAGAGAGGACCTCATGAAGGTATGTAAAATCTGTCATGAGATAAACCATGCTACAAATGAATGTGCATCACTTTCATCATTCTTAAATGTGCCAGAAGAACAAGTACATGCATTTAATTCATATTGGCCAAATAATTCTTCATATTCTAACAATTATAACCCAAATATGTGAAACCATCCATTTTTGGGTTATAAGAGTGACAATGTGTTGAATCCTTTTCTCCAAGGAATTTTAATTGACCACATGCATCATCATCATCTTGTCCTTCCCTGGAGAATGCACTTAGTACTTTCATTTAAAGGCAAAGTGAGCAAAATCAAAAGTTTGAATCCATGCTCACTAGGCTAGATGAAGAGGTAACAGAGACTAAGAGTCATATAACTAGGCTTACAAATTCATTGAGTGGGATAGAGAGAGGGAAGCTTCCTTCCCAAACTTAACCCAATCCCATCAATCAAAATTTAAAAATTGGCTGATAAACATGAGGAAGTAAATGCTGTGACCATTTGAGGAGTGGTAAAGAGATTAATAAAAGTTCTCCTTTAGTAACTAAGAAATCTAAGGAGACCCCAGTTGAAAAAGAGGATGAAACTAAGTCCCTTGGGTTTGATGAAATTGAACAATGCCCAATTCCTCCACCATTTCCATAAGCCTTAAAATTAACTAGAAAATTGGACACCGTATCTGAGATATTGGAGCATTTGCATCAAGTCAAGATAAATTTGCCATTATTGCATGTTATCAAGCAAATGCCTGCATATGCCAAGGTAATTAAGGACCTATGCACCATCAAGGGAAAGCATCATGTGAAGAAGACCGCAATCCTAACAGAATAGGTAAGTGCAGCTATCCAACATAAGACCCCACCAAAGTATAAGGATCCAGGTTGTCCTACGATCTCTTGTACTATTGGAGATTACATCATGGAGCATACATTGCTAGATCTTGGGACAAGTGTTAATTTGATCCCTTTCAGTGTATATCAAAAACTTGGACTTAGTTAGTTAAAACCTACTTCATTACTTTACAATTGGCTAATCACTTTGTAAGGGAGCTGAGGGGGATTGTTGAGGATGTGCTGGTGAAAATTGAACAATTTTATTGTCCAATTGATTTTATTGTTCTAGATAACCAACCTGTTTTACATCCTAGTGTTCATAACCCAATTATTTTGGGTAGACCTTTTCTTGCCATTGTTAATGCTTTAATTAATTGCAGGAATGGAAGAATGCAACTCACTTTTGGTTCCATGACTTTGGAGCTAAACATATTTCATGTAGCTAAACAACCACATAAGGATGATGACTGTGCTTATGTGAACCTCATTGGGGTGGTGGATCAAGAAGAGTTTAATAAGAATTGTTTTTCTGATCCTCTTGAAACCCTTCTTAATAATTCAGTTGGTTCTTATGATTTAGAATGTGATATTCATGTATCTGAAAATTTTTCTTTGTTGGATTCCTCACAGGTTTTGGAAGAACAACGGATGATGGCAGTTAATGAAGGATGGAAGCCTTGCTTTGAGGAGCTACTAGAGAATCAAAAAAAGCTCGTGCATTCAAGTGAAGAGGCACTACAACTGGAGCTTAAGTTGCTACCCGGTGGTCTTAAATATGCATATTTAGGCCCAGGTAAGCTAAAACCTAGGTGGGATGGCCCTTTCATTGTAAGGGAAGTGTTTAATCATGAAGCTGTAGTAGTTGAGGACCCTAGGGATGGTAGGATTTTGAAAGTAAATGGACAAAGGTTAAAACCATACTTATGAGGAGTTGTACCAGAGGAGGAGACTATGTCACTTAAGATCCCTGCCAATTGGGATGCTACGTGAACTCTGAAAGAGCCTTATGAAATTGTACCATATTTATTTTAAATTTTTTCTTTGTTTCCTTTTTCTTTTTCTTTTTGCCTTTTGTTTTTGTTTTGTTATTTATTATTATTATTATTATTTTGTGAGCTAACATTTGCAAGTGTGAAAGAATTTTTTTTTTAAAAAAAAAGAAAAAAAAAAGTTAAGTGCTTAAGGTAACTTCTTCCCTTTATACTTGAATTTATTTTGGCTTTGATACATTAAGGACAATGCAATATTTTAGTTGGGGGGAGAGGTCTACACATTTTGCTGCACCTTGCATATTTTTTTTTTCTTTCTTTTTTATTGCAACTTTTCAATTCTAAAAATAAATAATTAAAAAAATCTTGGATTTGAATGCAAAAGAGTTATAAGCTTTATTTTTTATATCATGTGATGAAATGAATAATGCTGAGTTGGTTCTACTATTTGTGACATTAAGACCCTTTCATGAAAAGCACAATTGGAAACTTTTAATCACAATAGCCGGGTTAGCGGATGGTAGGGTGTTGGATATGCATGGATCATGAACAAGCTAGATATAAGCTGAAACTCAAACCATATAGAGAGTTCTTGAGCCATGCTTTTCTTTGTGAGAGTATATCTTTATTTGAACTCTTAAATTTCTCTCATATGCTTCGGTTTTTGTAAAAGATCTCTATATTTTTTTGTTGACTACTAGAAACATTATGGAGAGATATGCCATGATCCTACTTATTTTTATCCTTAGGCATGTTGGCTTGTGTGGAATTTTGGAGATGAGAGCCTAAGACCATCAATTTTTTGTCACCAGCTAAAATAATATTTAGCCTACCTTTACATTAACCATTGTCACCATCATTTGAGCTATGAGAAATACTTCTAAAATACCACAAAACATTATTATTTATGGGTATTCTCTTGGGGATTCAAGTTTTGAGCAATTGATGCGTTTAGATACCACCATTGTCTCTCTTTTCTTCAAAAAAAAAAAAAAAAAAAAAAAAAAAAAAATCAAAAATCAAAAAGAAGAAGAAAAAAAAAAGAGAAGACATACATAATCAATCAATAAATCGTTGGTGTCTTACACATCTTTCATGTATTTCAAAAAGGTTATATGGTTGAGTAAAGGTTGTTTTGATTCAAGTTGGTTGTAACCGCTATGAGTTGGGTTTGGCTAGAATTTTCTGCATTTGATTCATATACCTCATGTTTCAAAGAGAACAGTTTTGCCTTTACCTAGCCATAGGATTATACTACCACTGAGCTTAAAGTCCTACTTGATCCTAAAGGTGCATGGTTGGTATGTGTTTGGGATAAAAACTAGGGATGAGAATGGTATTAACCTCATGTTTCTAGGAATTCAACATTCTTTCCAAGAGAACTTTTTCCATTGTTTTGGCGGCTGTTTTTGTATACACATGTGATATTCTTAAAACTTCTTCTTTCCTTTATGTTCACGTGTGATTTGAAGAGAGAGGGAAAAAAAAAAAAAAGCCATTACTTCTATGTGTGTTCTTTCATAGTGTTGATGACTTAAGAAAGGTTTTGGAGTAGAGGCTCTAATCTAGATTATTCTTGATCTATGTATGTTTGGAAAAGTTGGTTCAATTGGATGGGCTATGCATGCACACATTCCAAAAGTGGAGCTAGTGAAAACTCTTTAATATGATGAATAGTGTCCCAACTCGGAATTGAAAATTCATTTGTATGATATAATGATAAAAGCAAACTAACATTTGTTGCCGGAATTTTCAGGAAACCTTTTGACTTTTGTGGGTAGAGTCACTGCAAACCCTCACGAGAGTAAACTCGTCCGCTAGGGTGACCTATGGGTTCAAAGACTTGCTGCACATGGGAAATGTAGTCATGTAGCCTATGAAAGTGGCTTGTATTTTAGTTTTAATTTTTCACTTTTAGTAGACATAGGTGCTTTGTGGATTGTTAGGGACTAGGAAGATTTAAGTTGAGGGGTGTGATCCTTAAAATGTATACTTGTTATATATTTATGTGGGAGTTATCTCCTTATTATTTTGCTTAATTTGTGTAATTAAGCCATGATTTTCATTAGTCCCTATTATTTATCCTTACATAATTTCTTGAATAAGATGTCATTCATTACATGTAATTTTCTACTTTCAAGAAATAATGTGAAAAAGATGAGTTTACAGGAGTTTGTGAGAGACTGGAGGCCAAACTAGAATTAAAGAGGAGTTAAAGGACCGTGCTTAAATGTCTAAGAAGATGCAGCTGGAGTGCTTGGGTCATCTACCATGCTTGAAAGCTTCAAATAAGGAAAGAAATCAAAGAGGTAGAATTTGAAAAGGAAAAATCAGATTTGAACACTAATCAGTATTTTGGCATATATCTCTTCTCAAAATTCCAATTAAACCAAGGCCAGATGGGTTAGAACCATGACTTAAATATCTACAACTTTTCAGTTTTGAGTTTTTCGAAATTCACAACTTTTGAAGGCCGAAATTAACTCACAAGTTACTATTGTAAATCTGGATGAAAATTAAAATAGTAAAAGTTTTATTTTCTTCAAACACTTTTACGTTAGGGTTTTGAATGGAGGCTGGGTAGAACAAATTTTAGAGAAAAAAACCTTGTATTTTCCTTTCTCTAATGGTAGCCTAAACTCTTTGCTATGGCTAGGGCTAGGGCTAGGAATTATGTTTCTTCTATACGGTATGAATATTCAATGTGATTCTTTCTAAGATTTTATCAACAACATATTTGATTATTCAATTAGATTTCTTTTGATGTGTTAGTTCTTCCATGCTTCAATAAGTTCAATCATGTTTTTCTTATTGTTTAGATGAATTTCTAATAGTTTCAAATAGAAATTAGGTTTTAAAGTGAATGAGTTTTTCTGAAAACTTTTCTAACTGCACTATTAATCTAGGTTATCAAGCGTTTTTGAATTGTCTTAGTTCAACCAAATCATAAGTATTTAATTGTATAAGAAAAATCAATTATGAAATATATAATTTCTTAGATCACAAAGAATTTCATATCGATATAAGGAAACACCTTGATGATCTAGTATTTACATTATTGACTTAAATCAGTTATCACTGTTATTCTTGTTTACAATCACTAGGCAAAAATTATTCTCCATCTTCACCAAAAGTTTATAAATTACATTTTCTTTGAATTTACCCCGCTCTTGTGGTTCAACCTCGGTACTCCAAGAATTATATTGCTACGATCTCTTGCACTTGGGAGTGAGCAAACACATGTTTTTTGATTCAATTGTTTAACATGAATTGAGTTATGAACATGCTTGTTTAGTGCTTTGGTGCTATGATTGATCGATTGCTTGAATATGCTTTGTGTTGATGTTCTTGCTTCTAATATGTTTGCTGCCCTTGGATAAATGAGTGAATACCATGATAGATTAATGTTAGGATTTGGGGATGATATGCCATGTTGTGTGTTTAGATGCATGTTAGTGTATGTGTGAGTTTAGAAAACCCTATTAAAAAATTCTTTGATGTTATTAGGATTTGGAACACAATGAGTGGAGGCCGACCTACGAGTTGGGTGGGGTTAGGTGCCTTACACCTTTCTATCCCCATACCTAAACTTTGGACACATGCTCTAGTAAAGATCAATCCTTCCACAAGGGCGCTATATATACGGTTCCTAGACCTAATTTAAGTAGCAACTCCATTTACACCTTTAGCCCGGTCCACCCTAGGTTGAGGCGTACTTCCTATGAGGAAACTACTACTTGCCACATTCGCGATGGGGTAGGGGCACTTGCACCCATACTTTTTCATAAGACTTAATAATTTATCTTGAAAAAAGCTCGTAATCTTGGTTGGTATCATCATGCATGATTGGATATGCAATGCACACAGTTGGATGTGTTGATATGATGTTCCCCATGCTTAACATGTTAGGTGTTTGGGTCTGATGCCATGTTATGCTTGCTTCTCTTACATGCTTATTTTCCTGCATGCTTGCAAGATCACATACTTTATCCGCTTTCCTTTGGTTGTACCACATGACATGTAGATTGCTCTTTAGGCTATAGATACGAACACACATCCATTTAAGCTTCTAGGATAGTTCTCATACAATCTAGTCTAAGTAACAATATATGAAGGCTAGCTATGGTTGGGTAGGCTTGGGGTGCCTAACCTCTTAGAGTCTTAACTTCGGACCTAGTCTGGTAGGTAGACCTTCATTGAGTCATGTTTTAGTTCCCGAATCTATAACTAAGTGGTGACTCCTTTGTCTATTTTTAAAAGGCTCTGCGTACTCCTAAGCTTGGGCATGCAACACCTTTCCAAGCTCATACCCTAATTCTTAACTCAGCCAAAATGAGTTAGACCTATGCATATGTGGTTTAAATTAGTTCTCAACACACTTAAAACTAAGTGGCAACTCCATTTCACCTTGGCCCATAAAGCCTGCATCATACTCCTAGGCCTAGGTACAGGATGGGTAAACGCTAGGTAACCCAACTTGCTCCATCGTAATTCATATTAGAGGCCCTTACTGAAACCAATAGGGGCGTAATCAACACACACACACACAAAATATGTACGTAAGCTTTAAGCATGCATACATGCATATGCATACCAGATCCAAAATGAGTAAGAATAATGTTTTAATTAAATTAACTAGCTTGCTCAATTTTACGATTTTTCATATATGATGTGATTTTTTATTTGAGTAATAATTTTCTAATATTCAGTTAATTAAGACTGGTTGATTACTTTCCATGTTAGTCAAGATTTGCTCTCTCAGGGTAGCTTTCCATACCCGATTAGATTTGACTTAATTCAATTTTAATTAATTGATTGACCTCCTATATTTAATTTGATTTGATTAACCTTCCCTATGCATATGCATCCCAGCCCCAAAATGGGAAAAAAAATCTCGTTTTAATTAAATTACCCAATTGGCTCAATTTGATGATTTTCCATATCAGCTGAGATTGAATCTCTAAGATTCAACTAATTAAGACTAACTGATTACTTTTCATATTTGTCAAGATTTTCTTTCATTGGATAACTTTCCATACCTGGTCATATATGATTTAATTTAATTAATTTATTGACCTCCCACATTTAGTTTGATGTGACTAACTTTCCTAATGCATATGCATCCCAAATTCAAAATGAACAAAAATTATATTTTGATTAAATTACCTAGTTTGCTCAATTTGATAATTTTCCATATATGTTGTAATTTAATTTGAGTCCTTAATCTCTAAGATTTGGTTAATTAAGACTAATTGATTACTTTCCATGTTTGTCAAGTTTTGCTTTTATAGGATAGCTTACCATGGGAAATTATTATGTACTCTTGGAGTATCATAAATGCATACTCCCTCCTCTCACATAAATGGTGGTCCCACTAATTAAATTCATGGTGGGACCCACCATTTATGTGAGAAGAGGGAGTATGCATTTATGGTATTCCGGGAGTACCCAATAATTTTTCACTTACCATACTTGATTAGATTAGATTTGATTTGATTTAATTTAATTTAATTAATTGACCTCCCATATTTAATGTGATGTAATTAACTTTCTATACTTGACTTAATTTACTTAGGTGACTCTTCCATAATAATTTTGATTTGAAAATTTTGAGGTGAAATTTTCATATAAAAATATTTCCTTATCAATGCAAATTTAAATTGATATTTATGATCATTTAATTTACTTGGTTGGATTCCCTAATTAGTGCTTCAACATATATATATATATATATATATATATATATATTTACAAGATAGAAATTCTATTTTAACCTAATCTAAGTATATATATGTGTGAAACTCCCTCATAGAGACTTGAACCTCAGCCCTTGTCCCCCCACACTTCACAAGCACTTATACTTGTGAAGTGACCATTGCACCAAGGGTGCGCGTTGGTCATATTTGATTGATATGTTTGATTCCTTAAATATTTGTTTCTTATTTAAGTCTTTTAAATAAATGCACCAAGAAAGTGACAAGTGACTACCTTAAACCACCATGACACCACTAAGTGTGTGCTGGTTCATTTTGGTGTCCACTATGTTGCGTCGGTTCCTTTGCTGACATCAGTAGTTTTGTCTTTTTCCAGTTTCAACTTCCGTGACTTATTTGAAGGTCTTCCCTGATTGACTTGATTCTAGTGTCATTAGAAAGATATGGATTTCTGGTTTCCAAATCATTTAACTTTTTGAAAATCTAATGATCGAATCAAAGGTTATAATCTCGGGAAGTGAGTCGACGCACTTGGCATTATTCGCAATGATATTTGTTTTATCCTAATCAGACGATCGGATCAAAAGTCAACTTTCGATAGCCTCAAAAAGTCAACCTTAGGTCAAATTTGGTCAAAGTTGACAAAAAGCTCTAATTACCTTGGATTTGATGTAGAAACATGGAGAATGTCATTTTGGTGGAGTTTTGACCTAAAATGGCACTTTGAATGCTTTGATGTCCGAATAGGTTAAACCATAATGATCTAGGTGTTCCCACAATCCTTCAATGAGAAAATGATTTTTTTGGAATTTCCAGGGACCGGTATACAAATCGAGGGTGGACAAAATATGGTATCAACAAATAAACTTGGGATTGTCTCACGAGTAGCTTGGGAGTGTAGCACCCGTGATTGATTATGTGAAAAGCACAAGCGTGTAGACACCTTATTTTATACATGTTAATAACCTTTGGTCTCCAACCCCAATGATGAGCTTGACATACGTCAACCAAGGCTAATTAAAGAGTTCACAATAGTTTGAAAGTAATCACAACTCAAAAGTGCTTAAACTGCTTTGAAAATGATGCTAAAAAATGACATTTGCTCAATGTTTCATTGGAAAGTAGACATCCTAGGCTTCAATTTGAACATAAATTTTGCATGATTTGAATTTATATTGAATGAGTTATGGCCGTTTGAAGTTGGGCCAACTGTGTAGTTGAATTTAGGGTTTTTCGGAAGCATGCGTATGCATGCACAAAAGCTCGATACGCAGGCTAGCCTTTAAACCCTTGGGAACGTCCAAAGGCCTTTAAAACGCCCCAAAAATCCTAGTTTTAACATATAAATGCTCACTTTATGTCTTCAATCAAAACCCTATCTAGAGAAAGTTTAATTTTTGCCTCCATCTTTTCTAAAACCCTAGTTCATCTTTTCAAATCACACACACAGACCTTAGCATGTTTTTTATCATCAAAAAACCTCTCTTTAGTTAGTTCTAAGGCAGAAACTAGTGTTCTATTTTGATTTCTCAAAACCTTTTCAAAATATTTTGTTCTTGAGTTGTGATTACCTAAACTATTGTGTTTTTATTATTATTATTCTTCTTTCAATCTAATCTTTGTTTTGTAGGCACTGAGGAGTCAGTTAAATAAACTTTAAACTCATAATCTTAAGTAAGGTGGGTATTCTTTCCATGAATTCATTCTATGTTTAATAGGATTCATATGAGTTTCTTAACATAGCTTTTATAATTTTTCTATTTGATTTGTTTGTTAATTTTAATTCTTTTGATATGTGTTAATTTGATTTTAGGTTATTTATAATATGTTCTTAGTGCTTTTGTGACTTTATTTAGTTCTTATGTTATATTAACATGGTCTTGGTGTGATATTAGTTTAATATTAATATTTGTTTTGTTCAATGATTATGATTATTGTTTGATGTGTTAACTTGATTATAGGTTAGTTATATTTGGTTCTTAGTTAAGTATTTAGGGTTTCCAACATGTTTATTTGTTAATACCTTTGTTTGTTCAAATTTGCAAATATGTTATTTTTCCAGATTCTATGCTAAAGGATGCGTATGCATCATTGAGTATGCGCGCGCATGGTTTTGACCATGTATATGCATAGTTAAGTATGCATATCCACCCTGAACTCATATTAGGGCAAAATTCTTGTTTTTATTTAATTAATTGTCTTTCACATGTTACTTGATTTAGTTTAACTCTGTTTAGGTTAAGTTATTTATGCTTAATTGTTTTCCCTGTTTATTTTAGTATTCTTGCCATGTTTGGTTTATTTGATAGTCTTTCCTTATGTGTATGATTTAATTGTTATCTTTTCCTTTTTAGTATATGTTTGATTGTGGTTTTAATGTGTTTCCTTTTCAATTATTGTGTGATCTTTAACATGTTGTGTGTGTCATTTTATTTAAGTGCATGATGTATATTTAGGTTAAAGATTAGGACTATTTTAATAACTTCTTTATTTAAATATGGTCTAGCAATACATAATGGAGGCCAGCCCATGAGCCGGGTAATCTTAGGTGACTAACACCTTCATAAGCCATACCTAAACTCCGTACTCATAATCTGGTATGTAGACCTATGCATGTATATAAGTGGCTCAAAAGGCCCAATTTGGTTCCAGGACCTAAACCAAATGGCAACTCTATTTCCACCCTCTGCCTAGTCCACTCCATGCTAAGGTGTATTTCCCACGAGGAAACCACTCGTCACGGGCGCAGCGCCCATAGTGAGGTTGTTCAAAAGTTTGTTACGGCTAGGGTGTCTCACGAGTAGCTTGCAGGTAGGCCAACTCGCGAGTTACTCTGACAGCTCATTTTGTTGGAACAATTATGCCTTTTTTCCTTCCTTTTTACATACATATTTTCCCATGAATTTTAACATAGAGATTAAGGGTTTTACAAATTATAAACACCAACTTTTGAGAGAGAGCTACTAGTCCCTTGAGAGAGAAGTTTTTGGTAGTGTCTACTCCATCCGTCTCCCATTGCCATACCTTAAGAGGAGATTTCATCCAAACACACCCCACACACAATTTGAGTATTGAGAGTGTTTTGGAGCTTGGAAAGCATTGGAGTTTGACCACATATTCAATCAGTAAGGCATGCTAGTGCAAACGGGTAGTATTGCGGGATCCAGAAAGACAAAACTTCAAGTAGTTCGTTGGTAACAGAAACTTGGAGACCATAAGTACAATGGGTATATTAGGTTTTGGGGATCTCTTTGTTCATCCTACTCCAATTTATTTACTAGTTGATCATTTTTGGCTTGGAGTGACACGGAGAGGTTTTTACGTCGAATTCTTTGTTTTTCGTCTTTGATAATACATCGAGTGTTATCTTGAGTTTGATATTCTTTTTCTTACTGCCCTACACTTTATTACATTGCACTTTTATATTCATCCATACAATTGTTTGGTGGTTCAGTTAATTAATTGGCTAATTACGTATATTCCACTTTAATTGTGTTTAGCCTAAAATTAATTACGTTGTACTTAAAATTTGGAGTCTAAAATAACACCTAGTAGTTAGAAGTGCGAACTTTCAACTAGTTTAGGTTCTAGTTTTGGGTCAAGCTTTGTGCACAGGATCAAACCTGCATACGTAGCTCCGCGGGTCTGGTACGCTTGAATTCTCCCTACATACACAGTCTCATCCTAAAACTCCTAGTAGCTTTAATTTTGTTTTTGTTTTTTTGCTTTTAGGAACATGTTTAGAAATATGCTTAGGATCTATACTTGATTAGAAACATGTCTAAGATGTTTTGATTGATTAGAAACATATCTAGGATTTAGATTTAAGAAAATGATTGAACATGATCATGCATATAACAAAATGATGGATTATGGGATGGAGTGAGGTATGTAGAGGCATATTAACATGTTCATGCATATAACAACATGATGGATTATGGGATGTGATTATAAGAGTTATAGGATGTTAGGATGTGTGTGGAGTGCTGAACATGCTGTGACAAGATGAACTATGGTGATCACGTTGTGTGTTGTGACTGTTGAATTTGAGATGTGAGATGTGATGCAATGATTGTTATGACTTTGAGATTTATTTGACGTGAAACATTTGAAAATCAAATGGACAAAATTATGGTCTTACCTCGAGATGTGAATGACCTTTTTGCCCTCCATGTAAGGATAAATACATGTTACAAAATGGGGTGTCTACAATTGCCAACAAAGCATTAAGTGGATGAATTAGGCAAAATCATGATTCCAATCTAATAGATATATGGTAATTATTTCTTCACACTCGTTGATATACACTCTATACACACAATATCCATAATTTTATGTACGATTTTCACATTTTTTATTGATGGCCACATTTAAAATATGAAATGAGTAATGTGTACAGACAATGAGCAATAAGGAGTGTGCGAGAATAATGTTTGTAGATATACTTGTATGATATGAAAATTTATAGAATGCTTTGGGAGCACAATAAATGCATACTCTCTACACTCATATGAAAAGTGGGTTCTACCATTAATTTAATAAATGGGACCCACTATTTTGTTAGGGTTCAGATTACCTCTAGTACTTTTTTTTTTAACTGGACACTTCTTTTTGTTTTAAATAACAATGACAAGTGGTAGTGGGTTTTCATCTCCACATTCTATTTAGTTAGTTGGTGATGTAACAGTTTCTCATTAAAACAAAATGAGATTTCAGTTAAAAAAATACTGAACGTAAGTCAAATTCATTTTTTATTATAGGAGATAGTACTCATTTATAATACTTGTTAGGGTCAAATATTGTATGTGTCTGTAAATCCAAGCTAAAACACATTTTATGATGTAATTGGAGTGTTAGTTTTTAGCGTTTAGAATAGTGTTAAAGATCTACATTGGAAACACAATAAAATAGCCCGAGAATCTGCTTATGAAAGTAGAAGAATTGTTGCCTTGATAACAAGCTCAACTCCACTCGATAGATCAAGATTCATTAAACCTCGATTCCAATCTTGATACCACCCGATTGATAATTTTATTTTACGACCCATAATGACTCGACTGACTTGGGATTTATGCACTAACATTCCAAAACGTTTAAATACCAATTTTAGTTGCCATCATTAGAAGGAATATCATTGTACACTTGGAGAAGCTAATGCGATTTTGTTCGCCTAGAGTTTTGTACCAACTTGCATTTCTTGTTCACTTGAGATCAAGTGTTCTTGTAAAGCATTTGCACCAACATCTTCAACAATCAAATGAGATGATTGTGTGAAGTCAAATATAAAATCAATATCTGTGCACCGAAGAGATCCACGTGAAATAATATTCCAACTTGGTTGGAGCTTCATTCTGATAGTGTCAGTAAGTTCTCATGTACGTAGCTTATTTGGGATTGAGTTTATAGTTTTAATTTTGATATTTCATAATGGATTCTTCAAGTTGGTAATGACCTTCAAACCACCCTTTGGATTTTTTCCCAAGGTTTTTTCTATAGTGACCATATTGCTTATGTTCAAATTTATTTTTTGCTACACTTGGTTTTGGTGACTTGATTGTGCATGTCACAAAATTAATTGGACCATTGCATAAGTTAGTTTAATAAGAGTTAATGTCAATTCAATAATACTCCCAGGATATTTAAACGTCCTTTTATAATTACCTTCTATGTATCTTAGGACTTAGATGACACTTTCTCTTTTGGTAACCAGTTCAAATATTTACCATATTAATCATATTTGTAAGAAATGGTTATTTCGTAAACAATGATTTAAATATGATCTCCTTTTTTTTTTTCTCTGAATAAACTGATAACAACAAAGATTCAAGACCACAGCTGGCACCCTTAGTTTCTGCAGACCAGCTAGCAAGGATAGCGTGATCTCCTCCGTAGTTTCCTCCCTTGGTTTCAGCAGAACAGCAAGATATCCGCAGCAGAGCAACAGTGGTAGAATTTCAAATAAATTCAAACATGCCCAGCAAGGATAGGTGTGATCTCTTCCATATTTTCTTTACTCGATCTTTCCTAATATATCTCTTATTACATTTACAACAGTTATGTTGTACAGATCCCACCTCGTAACATTTTATCTATATAAGTAAATACAAGAAATCTCTCTGCCTTAACCGTGAGACAGAGTTCTCAAATTCTTCATAAACATGATCTTTTTATTTATTTAGTTATTTTTTAATATGGGAAACATTATCTCATTTGCCAATAAAACATTGTATATTGGTGTAATGGTATAGACATTCCTTAAATTTTTGGTCATAGTGTTTGCATAGGATTCGTCAAGCATATCAAGCTACCATCAACATTGACAAGTCACAACAATGACAAAAAGATTAAAGTTCTATTAATTTATTAACCCCAAAAATATTAAAGATAACGACAAAATGGAGGTGTGCCTTACTATTGGTAGAGGAATCAGATCTGTTCCATGTCTCGAGGTTGGAGAACATACTGCCTGCATTGCATCTTGATCTATAAAGTGTAAACTAGTAAATCACTTTTCAATGGTACTACATGTTGATTAGATTATCATGTTTCAGTGGGTTCCATTTGAAATATTAGACAGGGGAGTGGAATCAAAATAGTCAAATTGCAATCCCAAAAAAAAAAAAAAAAAAGATCAGAAAAGAAAGAAAAAAAAAACACTCATACCCCACAGCATATTAATTGCCTTTATACATAGGAAACATATAATTACTTGTAATATCTTACCATTTTTTCTTCCAAATAAAAAAGATTTATATGCTACTTTTTGGAGGCACATCTAAATCTCATGATGCTCATCAAAAAAATTCTAATAATACATGTCCCACTTATACATTAAACATATCCGATTATAACATCCAACTTCTTATTCGTACAGCTCTATCATGAAAGGGTTTTGAGTGGTCTAAAATTTCCAATTATATGATGCATGATTTATAGAAATAGTTATTGTTCTAATTACAATGATGAGGGATCTGTTTTCACTATATGCTTTTCTTTATTGTCGATAGAAGTCAAGAACTTTTTTTTTTTTGAGAAGGGATAGAAGTCAAGAACTTCATCCTTGTTTCACCGTGGAAACTAATATTATTGCCTAAAGATTGCATTAGGGTACGGTATCACTGTCTTGAGATTTTACTTGAAACTGTTCATTTCAATATATGAAGCTATATATGCATGAAAAGTTTCAAACAACCTGATTCATCAAGATGACATTCCCTATGAATGTTTAGTTTTTTTTTATATATAAAATAAATAATTATTACAATATGCTATTATAAAGATAATTTTGATAATGGAGGTGAAAGTAATGAACGAAAATGAAAACAAAATTATAAATCGTAAATGATTGAAATGGTAAACTCCAAAGAAGAAAATGGAGTCCAATGCGTATGTAATACGTACAAATACAATGTCTTGAAATCTGAAAGATAAGAAGTGAAATAACCTAATAAAAAATTTCGTTCCTCAAATTCTCAAGATCGAAGGCAGAGTAATGCAAGCTGATTTCGCTACATCTGCAGGATTAATTTTATTTAGTTTGTCACAAGCTTAGATAAGCAACTAATTATTGTTTCCATCACGTACAACCAAGCATGAAAGCAAATGAGATTAATGTGCATCTTAAATAATGCCAGGATACTTTAATTTAAACTATCTTTTTTCTTTTCTTTTCTT